>NW_027272731.1:0-63855 GCF_040938485.1 Diadema antillarum
CAACCCCGCCCCACCCTGCACCCCAATCCCATCCTTCATCCCAACCCTCACCCCTCATCCCAACCCTCATCCCAACCCCATCCTCATCCCAAACCCACCCCTCACCTCACCCCAACCCCACCCCTCAACTCAACCCCACCCCATCCCTCACCCCATCCCAATCCCTTACCCCATCCCACCCCTCACCCCATTCCCACCCCTCATCCCTTCCCCACCCCTCACCCCATTCCCACCCCTCATCCCTTCTCCACCCCTCTCCCCTCACCCCAACCCTCACCCCCCATCCCACCCCTTCCTCAACCCCACCCCTTACCCTCAATCCCACCCCTTACCCCAACCCCACCCCTTATCCCAACCCCACGCTTACCCCAACCCTACCCCTTACCCTAACCCCACCCTTACCCCAACCCCACTCCCAGAATATATCAACACCACCACCACTACTTCCAGCCACAGCTCTTTACAGGATGAAAATTGTGATGGTCATCCAGCTGTTCTATACACGTATTCAAAAGCAGGAACCAGGAATGGCATCATAATCGTTGGATTCTGCACATTTCGCTGGGAACATTATACGGTGGATCTATTGTGGACATATACCCTGGATTTATAACGTGGACTATCGTAACCTGCGCCTCTGGAGTTACGTCGGAGGAATCATTCATCCGTGCGTCAAGGATCATTCGTCTGTGCATCGAACATCGTATTTGGACACTTTCAAAGGATTATTTAATACGTGTAAGTGATTCCACTACCGATTTATAACTGTTTCTATTGATCATTGTTGTACTGATGTGACGCTGATTACCAGTCTGTACCCACAATATCACTGTTAATAAACCGCCTGAACATCAGTTGATTGTTTCTTTTGTGCGATCATTCTCAGAGTGATTTTGGTCGTAACAAAATTGGGGGCTTGTCCGGGAAGTGAATTTAAAGCCAAAACTTAGAATTTGGAACGTTCCGGAAGCCAGAATATTGGTACAGACATAATACCAGTTGAGTTAGTTGTTCAATTGTATATTGTGTGTAATACAGTGTGACAATGTCAATCAGTACAATGGATGTTCAGGCATTTGTTCAGAGGACAGATTTGTCCCTCAAAGATTTGCAAAGGTTACGCAAATGTGATTTGACTGCTATTGCACAGCATTTGAATGTTGATGTTCCACAAGGTGTAAGAAAGTCAGAAATTCTTGACTTAGTAGCTGGTCACATGGAGCTCAAAGAAGAAATTCATACTCCTGATCAAGCTCAAATTTCAGATCAGACACGGCTTGAGCTTGCTAAATTGCAAATGAAGGAGAAAGAAATGGAAATGGAGAAAGAGAAGATGAGATTGGAAAGAGAGAGGGAGAAAGAACAAAAAGAACTGGAAATGAAGAAACTTGAAATGGAACAGAAGAAATTTGAAGTGGAGCAGCAACTGAAATTGCGTGAGATGGAATTGACTCATGCACAGACTGTAAGAATTCAGGAAAGGGCTCCCTCTGAATTTGATTTGGCAAAGAATATTCGATTGGTGCCAAAGTTTGAAGAAAATAGAGTTGATGCATATTTTGTGTCATTTGAGAAGGTGGCTAACAGTTTGAACTGGCCACAGGAATTTTGGCCCTTGCTCTTTCAAAGTGTGTTTGTCGGCAAAGTAGCCGATGTGTACTCATCTCTCTCTGAAGAGCAATCACGTGACTATGCTACAGTCAAGAAAGCAGTGTTGAATGCTTATGAGTTGGTGCCAGAGGCGTATAGACACAAGTTCAGAAATTCGTACCGCAAACCAGGCCAGACACATGTTGAGTTTGCTCGTGAAAAAGAAATGATGTTTGATAGGTGGTACAGATCCCTGAAAGTGGATCAGGACTTTGATAACCTACGTGAGGTTGTTCTCTTGGAAGAATTCAAAAAGAGTGTTGCTTTCAGTGTGAGGTCACATTTGGATGATCACAAAGTGATAAGTTTGCATAAAGCAGCCTTGATGGCTGATGAGTATGAGCTGACCCACAGAAATGACAACAGACCACCTTTCAGGAATTTCTCTGGAAATAAGAGAGACAAAAATCAGTCGAGCAGTCCAAAGAATGCTGGTTCTGAAAAAGGCACGAGTTCTGAAACTTCATCGGCACCAAAGCCTCAATCTGACAAAGGGTCCAGTACAAGTGCAAATGTCATCAAATGTTTTCACTGTAACAAGACAGGGCATGTAAAGTCACAATGTTGGAAGTTGCAAAACAAAACAAAGAAGGGCTTGGGATTTGTCATGTCAAAAAGTGTCCTACCCGAAAACAGTGTCCTGTTCAGTGAAACACAGGCCATTGAAAGTCAATCTCCCAAATTCAAAGATAGGCTGAAGCAGGTGGATGAGAGCTATCGTAGCTTTTTGTTTGATGGTGAGGTGACCCCATGTACTTCTGGTGAGGTAGGTAAGCCAGTAGTCATCCTGCGGGATATGGGGGCCTCTCAGTCGTTGATGGTGGATGGTGGTATGATTTTTCCACCAGATAGTGCAGTGAATGCAAAAGTCTTGATTTAGACTGTTGATGGCAGTTATATGTCAGTGCCACTGTATAGAGTGGATTTGAAGTGTGACCTAGTTTCTGGTCCTGTGACTGTTGGAGTTGTTCCTGAGTTGCCCATGGCAGGGATTGATTTCCTGTTGGGGAATGACTTGGCTGGGGACAAGGTGGTTGCGTCTCCAGTTGTTTCAGATAAACCAGTGGTGGTTGCTGAAACTGAGCAGTTGCAGGAGGAGTTTCCTGGGATTTTCCCAGATTGTGTTGTGACTAGGTCTCAGGCTCGTAGAGCTGTTCAAGATGATGCGGATTCTGTTGATGTGGAGGAGAATTCCGGTGTTTGGTTGGCAGAAACTTTTTTCAAGGATTTAAATGATGGGGTTGCTGTATTAGGCTCCGAGGCTAACAGTGATGGGCTGTTTAGCAAGTCTTCCTTGGTTGAAGCACAGCAGGCAGACTCTGAGTTGAAAGGCTTGTCTCAGACGGCGTGTTCTGAGGCTGAGGCTGAAAAGGTCCCTGAGTGCTATTATGTCAAAGATGGCATTTTGATGAGGAAGTGGAGACCTCCCCATAGGCCAGCTGATGAGGATTGGACGGTGGTCCGTCAAGTTGTTGTCCCTCCTAGTTACCGCGGTGAGATCTTGAGGATTGCTCACGAGTTACCTGTTGGCGGCCATTTAGGCGTCAAAAAGACAAAGGATCGGATCATGAGGCATTTCTATTGGCCAGGGTTGAATGTGGATGTGGCTGAGTTTTGCAAGACTTGTCACACATGTCAGGTGGCTGGTAAACCACAGCATTCAGTGAAGCCAGCGCCATTGATTCCGATACCTGCGTTTGAAGAACCATTCAGTCGGGTTCTAGTTGACTGTGTTGGACCTTTGCCTAGGACTAGGTCGGGTCATAAGTACCTCTTGACAATCATGGATATGTCTACACGGTTTCCAGAGGCTATCCCATTGCGAAACATCACTGCTAAGACTGTGGTAGATGCTCTAGTGCAGTTTTTCACTAGGTATGGGTTGCCCAAGGAAGTGCAGTCTGACCAAGGGTCAAATTTCATGTCAGGCATATTTCAAGAGGTGATGTATCGTTTGGGTGTGAAGCAGCTGAAGTCATCAGCTTATCATCCCCAGTCCCAAGGTGCGTTGGAGCGCTACCACCAGACCCTAAAGACAATGATTAGGGCATTTTGTGAGGAGTATCCCGAGGATTGGGATAAGGGCATCCCTTTCCTGCTCTTCGCAACAAGGGACTCCCCAAATGAGTCGACGGGTTTCAGCCCATTTGAGTTGGTGTACGGTCATGAAGTCAGGGGCCCACTGAAGCTCATCAAAGAGAAATTCATGACTGAGGATGATGAGGTCCACCTACTTGACTACGTGTCAAAGTTTCGTGAAAGGCTTTCAAAGGCTTGTGAGGTAGCTAGGGAACACTTGAAAGTGTCACAAGACTCTATGAAGAGAAAGGCAGACAAAAATGCCAAAGCCCGAACTTTCAACCCAGGTGACAAAGTTCTTGTACTGCTGCCCATACAAGGTGAACCACTGAAAGCCAAGTTCAGTGGCCCGTATTATGTCAAAAAGAAACTCAATGATGTGAACTATGTGATCAGTACGCCAGACAGACGCAAAGATCAGCGGGTGTGTCATGTAAACATGCTGAAAGAGTACTACGAGAGAAAGGCTAGTCAGCCTGTTGGGGTAGCTCAGGTGGTAGAAGAGGAAGTAGAGGAAGAGGGGGAAGCTCAAGATGAGCATGGAAGTGAGCCCTCTAGTGCCAGGTTGTCTAACTCAGAGATGTTAGGGAAAGTAGATGAGGCACTGAACTACCTACCTGATAATCAGAGGAAAGATGTGACTAGTCTGTTACATGAGTACGGAGAATTGTGTAAGGACAAACCAGGCTGCACCCCTCTGGCTGTACATGATGTTGATGTAGGAGATGCTGACCCTATCAAGCAAAACCCTTACAGACTAAATCCGAGCAAACTGCAAAAAGTAAGGGAAGAGGTTCAATACATGCTAGACAATGACATAATAGAACCGAGTAAAAGCAGTTGGAGCTCCCCAATCGTCATGGTGCCCAAACCGGATGGGTCGCAAAGATTCTGTATAGATTACCGAAAGGTGAATGCCGTGACGAAAACAGATTCTTTCCCAATTCCCAGACTAGAAGACTGCATTGACAGGGTCGGAAATTCTGCATATGTCAGTAAAATAGACCTTCTAAAGGGATACTGGCAAGTGCCCTTGACCGACAAAGCCAGAGAGATTTCTGCCTTTGCTACACCAGATGGCTTGTTCCAATGCAAAGTAATGCCATTCGGCATGAAAAATGCTCCAGCCACCTTCCAACGGCTGACAAACCAAATCATTGCCGGACTGGACAATTGTGTAGTATACATTGATGACATCCTAGTGTACAGTGACACGTGGGAGGAGCACATTACACACTTGCGGCAACTTTTTGATCGACTCAAGGAGGCCGGATTGGTGATTAATCTGGCAAAGAGTGAATTTGCGAAGGCCAAAGTGGTGTATCTCGGGCATGTAGTCGGTCAGGGACAAGTATTGCCAAGAGAAGCCAAGGTAGAGGCTATACTAGGCTTTCCCATTCCCCAATCCAAGAAGGAGTTGCTCAGATTTCTGGGCATGGCTGGTTTCTACAGGAAATTTGTACCGAATTTCAGCACTGTAGTCACCCCACTAACAAACCTGCTGAAGGGCAAGGCAAAGTACACCTGGACTGATGAGTGTCAAAGAGCCTTCGAGAAACTAAAGGCAGTCCTTGCTAATGAGCCTGTTTTGGCAGCTCCTGACTTCGCAAAGCCATTCAAGGTGGCAATAGATGCTAGCGATGTAGGAGTGGGAGCGGTTTTGCTCCAGGAAGATGAAGAAGGCACTGAACGACCAGTTAGCTACTTCTCCAAAAAATTGAACACATACCAGAAGAAGTACTCCACAATTGAGAAGGAGGCTCTCAGTCTCATCCTTGCCCTCCAGCAATACGAAGTGTACTTGACAAATAGCAAAGGGGAGATCACAGTCTATACTGACCACAACCCCTTGGTCTTTTTAGACCGGTTCAAAATGAAGAACAACAGGTTGTTCAGATGGAGCATGATGACGCAGCCATATGCACTCAAAATCAAACATGTGGCAGGAAAAAACAATGTAATTGCCGACGCTCTGTCAAGAGTGTAACATGAAGAGAGTATCAAAGGTGAAAAGTTTTCACCGCATATAATTTCCAGTGTATGTGTTTAGCATATTCATAAATGTGTGCAAAACAGTTTGATATGATTGTATAAGCTCCGAGAATCCAAGCAATATCATTGTAAATGGTATCCATGAAAAGAGAACATGGAATTAATACAGCTATCCAAAAGGCATGTGATAGTATGTGATTATTGTTGCTTGACTTGGACTTTACCTCACATTCGTTGTAAATAACAATGAGAAATTGTGAAGGTAAAAGAAACCCTTGCTACAGCAAGGCTTTCTTTTTCCCATGGGGGATGGTGTCACAAATGTACACACTAGTAGTTATGTACATATGTATGATGTACTGTATGCATGGCTGTTTTAATGTGTATGTACACAGGTTGACCAGATTCATGGAGAACATTCCATATGGTATAGATATAGTACATACAGGCTGACCAGATCAGTGGAGAATTTTCTAGGTGGTATACAATGTAGCTATACAGTACATGCATGTAACAGGAAATACATTATAGCTCACTCAATCTAGAATGATTTCACCCATTCCAGAAAGTTCTGGGAAGTGCTAACATATTTGGCTGAGTGAGGCACTGTCCCTGTAGCCCAATGTGATTGGTAGTTATTCTTGGCAATGATGTTTTGTACATAGTTAGGCAGTGAGTCATCCAGGTTTCCTGGAACTTGGACTGGCTAGTAGGGTGGAGAGAGTTATAGAATGTGCTAGAAGGGGGTGAATGGATAGTATATAAGCCAGAGAAATTCTGCAGTAGGCAGAGTACCCAACACCTCTGCTCTGAGAGTTACGTCACTTCTGGCTCTGAAGTGACTTGTTATAGTCAGTCCTGTGTTACCTGCTGACCTGTTATGTTTGTGGAGATACTTGGCCTGGGAGACATTTTGCCTGCAGAGAATTAATGTGCCTTCATTGGACTCCATATTTTAATGTCAACGGACATTGTCATTGCTACGGCAAAGCTGTGACGGGCTGGATTCCTAGC
This sequence comes from Diadema antillarum, assembly GCF_040938485.1. Taxonomy (NCBI): domain Eukaryota; kingdom Metazoa; phylum Echinodermata; class Echinoidea; order Diadematoida; family Diadematidae; genus Diadema; species Diadema antillarum. The sequence goes on from NW_027272731.1 coordinate 6,736, forward strand.
TGGACAATATAAAGTGAATCATCATTCAACGCATCGACTGGACGTGGTCGTTGGATTCTGCACATTTCGCTGGGAACATTATACGGTGGATCTATTGTGGACATATACCCTGGATTTATAACGTGGACTATCGTAACCTGCGCCTCTGGAGTTACGTCGGAGGAATCATTCATCCGTGCGTCAAGGATCATTCGTCTGTGCATCGAACATCGTATTTGGACACTTTCAAAGGATTATTTAATACGTGTAAGTGATTCCACTACCGATTTATAACTGTTTCTATTGATCATTGTTGTACTGATGTGACGCTGATTACCAGTCTGTACCCACAATATCACTGTTAATAAACCGCCTGAACATCAGTTGATTGTTTCTTTTGTGCGATCATTCTCAGAGTGATTTTGGTCGTAACAGCGGATAATCATTATATATATATATATATATATATATATGTATATTTATGATTATATTTCTATATCTACCATTCTCGCTCTCTGCTAAATTTGTGCATTTTTATTTTTCTACGTAGAGGACATAAAACTAACAATGCTTCTCGAAGGTATATCTCCTCCAACGTTCCCACTTTTTCCTGGGAGGCTGCTGTATGTAGTGGACCTTGTCATGCGAAAAGGGGAATCATATGATTTATATGCCGCTCCAATTCAGTTCAGCTGATTAATAGGTTCTACCTAATCATCGTCGCTGCTAACACGAAGCGGGGTTAATTGCATCATTGATCTACTTTTTTTTTTTTTGCCGTCATTTAGGCCCTATTGCAGGAACCAACACGAACTGTCTTTCATAATATATTACATACTAAATCTAGTATGTGAAAGAAACAACAACAACACATCATTTCCCCATATGCGATAAGGGCCTATACGTCAACACGAAATTACAGGAAGATGACACAAAATGATGTATTATTGTGCCTGATGATGTTGGCACATACTTCCAGGTCCTTATGCATGTATTTATAGGTCCTACATCTATGTATGGGTGTGTATAGTGATATGATTATGGTGTGTGTCTGTACAGTATGTATGTGTGTATGTGTGTATGTATACATTCTTTAATGATAGCATACCTGAATGTATCGTATTCAACAATAATGCATGATTATATAAAAAGCCTACAATGTATGCGTGAGTATGAGGGAAATAGGCACGTTTCAATTTTTGTATGAACCTATGCTGTATCTAAAAAGGTAGAGTTCTCAATTATAACGGGTTCATTCGAAATGATTTAAATCCGACACCCAAAGGAAAAGAAAAGAAAAGAAAACAAAACAACAATCAACATGTGACCACGTCTTGATGATGCGTTTCCCTGGCCTAGAGACAAGAAATAATGAATCATAAGTTTGGTAACAGCTCGTGGCAAGTCGATGCTCTAGTCCTTGATGTCAATAAAGAATATGCAATACAAAGGCAACTTTAAAGACATTGTGACGTCAAACTCCTAGTTTCCTAACAATGGACTTTGTGAAATCATAGACTGCGCACAGAGGCGTGTACTCCAACACCGAATCCGATGTCCACTTGACTCGTTTCTCCCTTGAACTCGAAAGCTGTTAGTTCGACGGTGCGTCACCTATTGTATATAGACACAATTTTTTCCTCTGGAGTTAAACAAACACGGCGCATTCTCTGTACTTTCTGCTTCGTATTGGCCGCTTACCACTTGGACACGGCAAACGTAGATTGTGTTAACATCAGGGAACTTTGAAAAAAACATAAACTTGGGACTTAGCAAGTGATTGACAAATTGCCCGACATCGACGTAGATAGGCGCTGACTTGATCAGTGTTTTAGAAGTAACAATGATATAAGAAATCATGGGCGTATGTACTCGAGCAGGATTCGAACCTACGACCTCATAGTCGCAGACAGGCTTCATCTCCATTATCACTATATAGACCAACGAGCTTCCGCCCAACAGCAAGTGTGCTGGTTCTAATCCTTATATGCAGCGCGTATTATACCGTGTACTGTCCATCGGTTGCAATACAACATCTTCACGGAAGAGTTTCATGGATTTGAATTCATGAAATTGATGAAAGTTGAAAAGTTAAGAGCACAGAATAACTTGTCACACGTGATCCAGTTGGCTGGTAGTTTAAAGTATAATAATTGCTTTATTGTACTCTTATACCAATTGTATACCTAATCTTAAAGCCACAACCTCATGTGGCTGTGCATGTGTGTGAATGGATGTTACATTTTGTCTTTCTATCGCCATGGGGGAAAAAAAAAGATTTTTTTTTTTTCTATACTGGAGATGACTTACCATTGGAAAATATAAAAGTAATTTCAGTTTTTCAGCGACATTCTTTCTCCTCGGGGTATGCACAGGTTCATTGCTGTTTCACGTTAGTTGAACTGCGTTTGGGAGGCCTGATAGCTGAATAGCTTATGATTACCCGTCGTCCTAGTTTTCTACATAAAGGTACGTATATTTTAAACATTACCCAACATACAGAGGAAAAAATGCTTATACGGGGACTTTCCATCAAATCTATTGAGCCCACATTTTCTAACAAAGTAGACACATTTGTAATGATTCCCTTTTCAAATTGACGGTATCATAGCACGCATACGAATCACAGATTTGTGTTCCTTCATCCACGCTCAGTAATCCCCCGGGGCAGGGTTGCGTAAGTTCAGCCTATAGTTTCGTTACGTAATGATTGCAACGCGTATTTGCCCACGGGATTGTTTTGGCAATACTGTTTTTGGTTACCATTTCTTTTTCTTTTTCTTTTTCTTTTCACTATCTCTTTGTCAATCCACTCTCCCTTTCTCCCCTTTACCTGCTTTATCAGCTAGATTTACTCGAGGCCGCTAGTAATTCGCTGTCATCATTGAAAGTCTTCATCTAGATCCTCTAGTCTTCTAGATAACGCATAAACCTAGCTCCAAATATAGTTCCATCTTATAGTCATAGCATACCTCCATTCTCTTTCGAAGGAGGTACTCTCCTTTGGCGTACTGTGAAGTAGGCACAACGATGCATTGTACACAAAATAAAGTTATTTGCATGACAACACGTTTGTGACGCTCTTTAATCCACTCCAACCCATCCATATGATAGTCGTTGGAATGTTAGCGAGTCCGTTGTTTTTATCGTGTTTTGCGTGGTGATTAATCTTATGTTTTCGGCCACACTACAGGAGCAGGGCTGGAGCCAGCGATCTCTAGGAAATGTCTGGATATTTCTTTGGCCCATTCAGGCTGTAAAAAGAAGTAAAGCTGTCGCGTCGCCATCTTACGCCGCACACTCTAAAATGAGGATTTGCACGTATTTTCCTACAGAGTCTGTCACCAAGATTGCGTATACACAAAATGAAAATGTATGCGGGCGATGTGCATGGTAAGATGGCGGCGGGGTGGCTTCAAATTGATTTGCTCATGAGCTATATCCAGTATCAGTAGCTGGGGCCAATAGCCTCTGATCACAGGGTTATTCTTGCTCGTTTTTGGTTCCGCTCCCCCGCGAAATCTTTGTATACTAATAATCTTGTTTCACGCCCACACCAGACTATACCAACTCACTCATCTTCTGATAAATACAGAAAAAAAAATATTATGTGCATGCTTGTGAGGAGCCCTAATTCTCTCTTTTCTACTCAAACTTCTTGTGGACGGCATTACGATATCTTCTGAATTAATACAAAGCAACGAAAAATGAAGTCAAACAATGTCAAATGACTTTATAGCAGAGCAGTAACGTGATGTGAGATGGTAATTAACTATACAATAATAATACTCTTTTTATGTTCCACATAAAAATAAAAATGTTATGGTGGGCTATTTTTTTCCCCTCAATTTTATATCCATTTCTTTAGCTGACGTTGGCTCGTTGGTACTTGCGAGTTTTTAGTTTTATTGAATTGACAATAAACCCGTCCAAACCAAGCTTACGGCGGGCCCTGTTACAGATTCTAAAGGATGATGTGTACACACAGAGACATCGATTTTCTGACAGCCGAGACGGATAGGACGGTAATTCGTTGACGGAGGGACGTCATCGATAAATTATGCATCGTCATCGGAAAACTGTGCAGTCACGGAGAACGAACTCGAAAACGTGTACACCAATCCAGAATGCAATCTACGTTATTACCTTCATGCTGTTTAACATCATGTAGTATACTGGGTATATAATGTATCATCCTTGTTGTGAACAAGGAACATTACAATCAGATCATATAATATTATAATATATGTGTATGATGACATTATTCAGCCGTTATTCATTTTATAGCTTTCTTTTTATGAAATCAATGCAAAAGGCTGATGACAATAATCATGTCGATCCATATGATTGATAACATTTTCCTCCCCAGGAGTGCGTTTGTGCGATTTGGATGTATACATGCGTACGCTTGAAGAGCGCAGTGAAATTTAAAACAAAAGCTTAACAAAAACAATATCCACAGTAGATATATTAGAAGAATAAGGAGAATAAGATAATGGCAGAGGTAATACCAGTCGCCATCACGACATTCTTTCTACTAAGTGAAATTAAGTTTGAATGGTATTAAGCATTGTTTGTTGCAGTTTTGCATCTGATTTATTTCATTTAAATGTATACCATACAAAATCTAGTAACATTGCTGCTTTCCATGGAGTTATTATATTCGCACAGTCACTCTACTGGCTCTTATCATTATATGACGCAGATCATGAAGTTTATATAATTTTTACATAAAAGTTTTTGCTTACCTTGCACCTCTACTAAAAAAGGCAGATATATTTCTTTTTTTTTATAAGAGCTTTGAATTTTCTTATTTGAGAGTACGGTAATATCTATTGTATGGATGATTGTCTTTTTATTTACGTTCTATTCAGTGCTTTAAATTAAAGTACATGTAGCATATAATATACTATATATATATATATATATATATATATATATATTTTTTTTTTTTTTATATAGGCCTAATTATATCTTATGTATGTATAACAATCTATACATATATACACACTTTGGATTTTTTAAAGGTGAAAAGACTCAATGTTTAGAAAGAAATAAATCAAAGATATTGCCGTGATGCTTTGCACGTATATACCATAAACGTGATGCCTTTGACCCTATATAAACTGTGTAACTAGATACAGTGTGTATACGACAAACACACGCCAGCACGTTTGATACTTATCGATACTTATATGCTGCAGGAATATAAGCTATAAATGTACACTTCTTGGAATGCAGTATTGCAAGAACGTGGGATCGACTCTTGTGGGACGTATGCAGCTGTGAACAATGGTATAAAAAATTATGTCGTGTGGGTAAAACTGGGTTCACAGCCTCACGCTATACAGTCAATAGCGTCATATAAAGATCTTTACACTTGCTTAAAACAACAAAATATTCTGCTCTTGTGATTTTTGTTTTTGGTTCTGGCTTTATAGTCTTCTATCTGGAAATGGCGCCATTTCGTTGCTCACGCACCGACATTTGCCGTTTTAGAGGCATCGGCAATACATCATCTAATTTTGCTGGGCCTATATATTGAAACGACCTTCATCTAAACCCTAAACCCGGATCAGTTTCTCTATCGTTGGTTCGTCATGGTGCGTATGCACAGTTTCAACAGTGCACTATACTGCGAAGCCAACACGGTTGCCATGGGAGAAGGCATTTCACGCCATTAAAGGCTCGCTCAAATTTTATCGTTTGATCACAGCCCATGTAGGAAAGGTTTCGGGACAATAATATTTCTAAAAGCGACATACCTGTATGTTCTTGAGGAAAGAAAAGTTGTCCGTCTGTAGCGGATGCTGGCCAAAACTTCGGGGAGATGCGACTATTCAACCCTATGGACGAGCTTTCGATTTGTCTGCTGGGGAGAACGTGTATTATGTGACACTACTGTGGAAGTGCTTGAATGAATAACAGAACGTATGCCACAGAGGTCGGTCACCCAATTAAACGTTCTGATATAACAATAGGTGACGGGACGGGGAAAAATCAATACGCGTTCGCTCAAATCGACGTAATAGAAAGTTCGCGCGGAGTCTTCGCCCAATGCGTTGGAGGGGGCCATAGAAGTGCAATGGGAATGTTTGACCGTTGCTTGCGATCTCCACACCAACAGAGCGAAACACTCCTTTTAAAAGTGGCCGTACCCTCACCCGTCCCTGTTACGTACTGGCACGACGCTTACAGACGGACTGCGGCAGAGGGGAGGGGGACAAAAAACAACAACAACGAAGGGGAAAATAAGAAGACGGATGAAAAGAGGGAAGGAGGGGCGATAAACTTAAAACACGTTGATATGTCAACTGATCGGTCTTTAATTACTAATCATTATTATCACTAATTCTTATGACGTCACATTTTCCATCTTTCGTCATCTGTAGTTATTAGTACACCATCTGTCTCGAAACAAGAAGTTTTTCGATGAAGGTAGAAGGCAATACAAAATGAAGAAGAGATTTAAAAGAAATTTGATATAAGAGAGAGAAAAAAAAATTGATAGAGAATGACAATATCGTTTTACTCTCAAGCTGAAATTAGAAAAAAAAAACAGGATGGTATCAGTCACAATTTGTAATAAGATATATAAAGAACCCGGACAAAATGACCCAACGTACATCACGAAAGAGGCATTACACTTACACACACTCACACAAACTAACACAGACACACCCACAACAGTATATATTCACTTATGAATAGTTTAATGAGTTTATTGAGTTTAAAACGAGATATGTGCCATTCAAAAACATTTAAAAGTAAGTCCACCATCAGATGTTAAAAAAAAAAAAACCTTTCCAGTGACACCTCACTCATGGTATATCAAAGAATATTCTGTAAGTTTTTTTTTAAAAGACTCTCTATATTTTCTAACTATTTTCTTCAGCTTTTTCGCGGATTCTGTCATAAATAACTCAACAAGAACGAAGCTAACTCGTTTGGCGATCAAATTCTTCATAATAATAAATGATGGAAAGATACAAGCAAAGTTTGGATGCAAAGTTTACCCATGTTTTCACTGGAGATTTCGACTAGAACTCTCACCCACCAGGAAGAGCTTGCTTCAAAAAGGCGCTAAATCCATCATTTTTCAATGGATTTGGCGCCTTTGGGAAGCAAGCTCTTCATTCATATACTATACGTTACTATTGCAAAGCGTACATTCTTTCTCGTTATGTAATCATCTGTAAAAACAATTGTATCATATTTTATGACTTACACTTTTTTTCTTCTCAAGTTGCTCAACAATATGAGTAGACAAAATGTGTAATTTATGTATGTTTTACTTTTCGTTGTATAACGCAAAGAAAGTGTAATGGAATTGCATTGAAATGAAATTAAATAGTGCTGAAATTAATTTGAAAGCACCCCTAAAAAACGCACTTTAAAAAGCCAGCGTAGCTATAATCTATCATCAATTTCTATACCAAGAATGACTTGAACAATGTTGCATAGAATAGGTTTTGATTGATTGATTGATTGACTTTAATGTTGCATTTCTTTTCATACATGAACGTAATACAAAGTCAATATTATTTGAATCTAAAGGTGAAACAGGTGAGTGATTAATTCAAGTCAATACAATTTAAAGTTATTGTTTAGAAACTTACAACTCTACCCAAAGATCAAATCAACTATACTAGATGCCCTAGCCAGGCCGATACAAGCATGCTCTGATAGCACAGGGGCAACTACACGAGTAAAGCACGTGAGTCGGTGAACACTGTATTCTGGGTAACTGAATAGCTCGTGCAAGGACCACACCCAAACAGTACAATAGAAGCCAAGTCCGATTGATGAAGCAGAATGGGGGGGGGGGGGGGGGGGGGCGGTGGTTAAATCCCATCCTGCTTAAAGGGCCCTGCAAGGAGATTAAAGACCCATGATAACTCTGCCGAGCTGATAGTATAACTGGTAGTATTGACTAGCTGAAATGTATAAGCGTAAGCAGGATAAAGTACGTGCTTGTTTATTGTAAGTATAGTGATACTACTTAAGTACCCATTCAATGGTTTGTCAACCAGAGACATAGAAAAGATAATGCTTTTAAATCTAGCAAATCTAATGACGGTCCTGAATTACGTAAGCTGCTTAACCCTATAAAACCAAAGGGGGGCACATTGTGCCCCCCACCATATTTTCGTTTGCTACTCCTACACCCTTTACCCGATTTCAACCAAATTTGGTGACCTTTCCTAAAATCTTATTGCGAACATTCAAGTATATAATTTAGATATGTTCGATTTTGCTGGTTGCCATGGCAACCGTAAACTGACAACCATGTTCGTCAGATATGGCATGATTTTCTGTTCCAATTTCAGTTATGTGAAGTAATTTTGCTTGTGAATTACCCTAAAATGGTCTTCTTATTATTTCCTTTATTTTATATATGACATAGGCATCAAACAATAGATGTAATAGAAATAATCGAAAAAACAGCATTTTTCAAAGACTCCATTTTTATTTTGTGTTATCTTCACACAAGCTTTGCCTGTAACATCATTTATTTATCATATTATCACTCTGCAAACTCAAAATTTCAGTATTTTGGAAATAATATTATGAAATGTGATACCATTATATGTACCCATTCCAAGCAATACATCATAGGTTTAATACATTTCTTTATATTGTAATGAATAGCGCCCCCACATATTGACCTTGAGAAATTTCAACCATAACAAATAGTGAAGGTTGACCTGCTTTTCCTTTGTAGTAAATATGAAAATGATTGATATAAAAGAAAAACACATATACTGGGGAAAAGAAATAAAAAGAAAAAGCACGATTTTAGCGTATTTCCTATGTAGTTCTTTATATTTTGGTAAATAGCGCCCTCAGTGGATGACCTTAAGATGTTTGATCATGTAGAGCATGAGTTGCTCCACCCATGTGCCAAATATGACGGTCATACATCATATCGTTGGGCCTGGAAGGGGTCAAAATAGCTTGGGATTTATAGGGTTAAACCTAACCATAGAACAGGAACAGTAATGAACAGGATATGAAGACTTATATATCTATTTTTTTGTCCTCAATTTGAGGGACTTTATTTAAATCAATTATTCAGAATCATGCATAAGTCAATATAAGCATAAAACAATTGTAGTCATAGTTCAATTCACCTCAAGTGAAAATTCTGTATGTAACGGATTTTATCATCGATTTCTCGAATACTTCTTTTTTTAGAGAAGTCATTACAATATAACGGAAACTCATATTTGAATTCTTTTACAATAAAGGATGCAGTAAATCGCTGGTTTCTGTATTCTTCCATGAGATATACCTTATAAATTGCATATTCCGTGAAATTGATTATTGCGTTGATAAAGAAATAATCCTTCTCACAAATGTCATACCCGATTACTATGATTTCCTCATCTATGATGATATTTTTTCTTGAACATTCAAAAATAAGGTCACTGGTCCTTGCCCAGATGTTCCTTATTCTCGGACAGTATTATAACAAATTATGTATTAACGAATCATTTTCATAACAGAATTTGCACTGTGCATTTGTGGTAATTTTCCAATTCAATAGATTATCCTTAAAAGGTACTATATTGTTTATCGCTTTGAAATTAAACTGTTAAAGACTTATATGATCATAATTATGATTGTATATATATATACATATATATATATATATATATATATATAATTTATATGCATCTTTAAAATTTAATCTGCTGAAAACCAAAGAAAAATAGTTGAAATATAAAGATATGATGATTTTCTTTTTACATTTTCACAAATATTTCTTGTTATAAAATGACTTTAGGATCATTGAAAAGATTTTATTTTCCTCAACGTGAAGATGACCTTACTAGAGAAAAAATGAAAATGTTTATTCGAGTGTCTGTTTTTCTACTCTTTTTCGATTATTGAGAATGTATAAAATATCCAATATCCACATTTTTAAGTACATCTATTCATATTTACACACACGTATTGTATCATATAGTTCACATAAGATAATGATGATGATGATAATGATGATAGTAATAATAATAATGTTAATAATAATAATAATAATAATAATGTTGATAATAATAATAACAACAGTAATAATAATAATATATGGGACTTATAAGGCAGCAAATCCATTTAAAAATTAAATGCTCCAAGTGCAAATACAATAATCACATTCAGGTACATAAGAGAAAGCAAAGGTGAAATTAAATGTATTACAGGACATATGAATATTAATAGTAACACAGTGTGCACATGGAGTGACAAAGAAATAGATATAAACCGAGGTGCATGACGGGATAGAAATAGTGAACATAAGATGAAACAATAATCTGTGACATAATGCAAAATGAACATAACTGGATCGAAAGTGAGTAAACGTAATGGTTTTGAAACATATTTGACGATAACAAAACATTTACAAAAAAGTTTAATGGATTACATGTCTAAGTTTTATAGACAGGTATAATATAACGTATACACAACTAATAACTAGTTTATAGTAACATGGACATAACACTACGTAAGTATTTCTGAGGCCATTATTATCCTCAAGCGTTTTTTTTATCATGATGGTCTCCCGTTTTTCTGTTTATATATTTCGAGTTGCTTAATCTGTCTTTTGAACGATCGCTACTGATGCGTAGGTTTATTCGTCTTCATTTTTGTATCACCATGAAATAATTTTATATACTCGCAATGAAAGTTTAAGTAATCACTCACCTTTTTCAACTGTTAAATTCAAGCAGGGAGATGAGACGAAACAATATTGGCGTACTCAACCATTTTGGTGATTAACTTTGTGCTCCATTTATGTTTGAAAAGGAAATATTAATGCAGAATTTAAATCGATCAACTGGATTATAGTTGGCCTGTTTAAATGTGGCATCAGAAAAAGAGATAGTAAAGGAAAATATTGTAGAAGGGTGTTACTTACCTGCTTCGCAAACGTATGTGTTGCTTTGGTTGTGTTGTATACAGCTGTCTGTGGCGGGATAAGCACAGATTCAGTATGGAAAGGAACACGAGGAAGGTGTGCGTTGTGCGGTCTCTGGCAGCGTTTGATTCTGATGGCGGCTTACAGGGTGAGCTGTACCCTCTACTAGTGGTCATTTTTGGAGGTCATTATATGCTTGATGATCGATCATTTCTACAATATGCTGGTCCACTATTATTTTGTATGACGTATGACGCTATAGGGCTTTGCGTGCCTATCGGCAGTGTCTATCGGCAAAACACACAAATAATGGTTAAAGGGATGGCACAGTATTGGTGGAGATGAATTGGACTTTTAACTTTTTGCGTGATACCAAGAAAACACTTTTGAAATAATACAGAACATACCATTTTACGTGGAATTCAAAGTTTATTTGATGAAAAGCGGGTTTGGAATGAGTGAAACATCAAAAAACAAAGTAAAACAAAGCGATCATAATAAAAGGTGGGTCTCATACGTTATTAGAATCGCTCTGTTTTGGATATCTCAGCCATTTCAAAATCAATTTTCATCAAATAAACGTTGGATTCCTCATGGAACTACATGCTCTTTCATATTTCATAAGAGGTTTCTCATTATCACACCAAAAAAAAAAAAATGTTAGAAACTTGAAATTAGTTCTCATCCAATGCTATACGATCCCTTTAAAGTCATGCACACTTAAGACCAGGCGTCCACTAGGGCGCGGACAAGACGCGGACAAGTCCCGGAATGCAAATTTGGTATTCCGCACTCCTTCGGGAACCTGTCCGCACGTTCCTGAACGTGTCCGCTCACTGTCCTAAACATGTCCGGGCGTTTCCGCACCTTCGGGAGAGAGAAAAATTTCCGCGCCCAAATTTTGATCGAGACCAAAATTTGGACGCGGAAATGAACTTCCTGACACCTTCGGCGACTTGTCCTGACGATGTCCTGACGATGTCCCGCTTGTCCGGAACCCTTTCGCTCCTTCCGCACACGCTCCGGAAAGAATCCCGCGGTGTGGGGAAGCTTCGCGAATGAAAGCGGAAGACACCAGGAATGGTTTAGGACAGCGCGGAGCCGATGCGGATCTATATATGCAAGTGTCCGGAACCGATGCGGAAATGTTGTGATGCAGACACGAAAATGTCGACACTTTCCGCGAGCGTCATGCCAATGAAACGCAAAATGAGCAAGAAGGGAGGCGAGGCCCCCATGCAAATATCCCCATCACAGTCACACCTTTCGTCTAGTGATGAAGAACAGGTAAATCTAAGGAATTTCCGGTCCCAGAAGGCGAAGAAGAAGGTAGTATAGACTGTGCCAAAAGTTTGCAGGAAGAAGTGAAATCAGCCCCTAACTTCCTAGTAAGTTTGTATTGATTTGATCTAAACAGAAATTATTTTTCATCTGAGTGACTTTCCTGGTTCCTATTACTTACTATGGTACATTTTCCTTTATATTGTTTTCGTATTTTATTTGCAAACAAACTAGGTTGTCCCATGTGACAGCCCAACTGAAAAATCACAAAAGTAGGTGGAAGTACACTCAGAAAAAATAAACATAGAATTGTTGGCTAAATGTTAATGTATTATATAAACATGAACAAGTTGTTGTTCATACGTAAATGCTTTCTAATGATACAACATATTAGAACAAAAGACAAATTCATCACACTAAAAAGCATGAATTCAATTGCAAAGATATACCTGTGGTCTCATTACAATGTAATATCTTTGAAGCCCCAAATAACAATGAAAGCTAAAGATGATGGAGGACAATGAAGAATTTTCTGTCACTTCAAAATTCAAGTGAAATGAGAGAAAAAGCAATAAATCATGAACTCGAAAAAGCGCTAAATTTCTGTCTTTCTTTTTTTTCTTTTTCTTTTTTTTTTGCTGAGTGTATATATTTAAGTACACATTAAGCATCGCAAATCATTTCAGAAGTATTCTTTACCTGAATGATTTTCGTAGTTGTTATTACCTAATATTTTTTTCTTCTCTTTTTGTTTTAGTTGCAAATAAACTCGATTGTCCAATTTGACAGCCCAGCTGAACCATCCCCCCATGAAAAAAGGAAATCAAAGTGTAGGTTAAAGATATTTCCCCATTTTTACACTTCATTGACAATAGGCTAGTAAGCTCTAAGCATGAAAAAAAAATCTCGGACTTGAAAATGTTCAAAAGTGATCAAAATAAGAGAGGGTTAGAGATGCACAAGGGTAAAAATGAGAGAAAGAAAAGCAAATTTAATGATTAGGATCATTTTGGCATGTTCTACAGAAGTATCAGACAAAACATGTATATACTTCACGATGGATAAAGCACAGGTCTAAAAAAGGGGAATAAAGAATATATATATATATATATATATATATATATATATATAAGTAACAAAACTGCAACAAAGTTCATGCTATATTCACCAACGGTTTATTTCTTGTGAAGAAAATCAACCGTTGGTGATTACAGCATGAACTTTGTTGCAGTTTTGTTACTTATCTTTTTATCTTGCCAACACGTGGACTGCCTTATCAACATGATCCATATATATATATATATATATATATATATATATATATATATATGTATACATTTACATTTATATGTATATTATATATATATACTGTATATATATATATATATATATATATATATATATATATAGTTCAAAAAGTTTGCGAATATCATCCATGTGACTGTAGGCAGAGAAAAAAATTGTTCTCCCAGATGAGGCAAATTAAAAAGAAAAAAGAATGAGTCGTCAGCCGACATGCAGACAATCCTCTTCTTCGACTTTTGGTGGTCACATTTATAAAATGATATTGACCAATCACATCAATATGATATCAGCAGCTACTGCGGAAGCACAACAAGGAGCATCAATGACGGCTAGCAGTCAAATGAGGAAAAGTCAAAGTCAGCGCCAAATTTATACCTTTCCATTTTCCTGGTATTGTCCGCAGTTTGTCCGCATGCCTAACTTGTGTTGTCCGGAAGGCATCCTGATTGTCCGCGTTCATTCCTGGTGTAATCCTAGATGTTTCCGCGCTGCCCGGCTACGATTAGCATATTCCGAGGTATTTCGCGCTCTTCTGGAGTGATTCCTACGAATGTCCGCAGTCAGTCCGCGGACAGTCCGCGGACAGTCCTAGGAATGTCCCAGGACAAGCCGATTCACAAAGTTATTCCGCGTATGTCGCGGACAGGATGCCGAAATAACAAAATTTGCTTCCGCAACCCTTCCGGGGCTTGTCCGCGCCCAAGTGGACGTCCGCCTTAAAGAAAAAGAAAAGAAAAGAAAAACCATTTCGTCACTGTTGCGGCAAGACCACTACTCTACAAAGTGTTAAATGTTGAGGAGGGAAAAAAAAACATGTCACTAAAGCACCATATCAAATAGGATAGTCTTTCGTTTGACATGCCACGGTTGCTTCATTTTTGTGGTAGAAGACTGTTAAGATTTGGATAGGAAAAAGAATTCATTTTCACCAAAATTTGAGATACAAGGTCTTGTCACTCAGCGACGCATAATAAACCAAAATCACACCAGAAAAAAAAAAAAAAACATACATGGCCACTCAATACAATAGATACAAATACAACAAATTATGAATAGCAGTTGTGCATTTCACCCTTATGCAAAACATCGCATGACAAATAATCATCGTTGAAAGAATGGGTAAGGAATACCTTTCAGCGTGAGGAAATCTTGCAAAGATAAAAAACATTAGTGAATGGCGCCACCTATGGAGCAATGCCATTCATTCGAGTGTTTGGGATGGATAAACTGTTGCGAAGCATTGTCATCAATCTGTGCATACATAATAATTATCGTGTGTAGCTGCCAGACTGTTGTGAGGAAGCAAACAGCGCCATCTGTGGTGACGTCAACCCGTCAACGCCCCCACCCACAGAACTCTACACACAGAGTAAGAGTTCTGTGCCCCCACCCCTGTTCGGGCACCCGTCCCGCTTCTTCGTGAATATTCATTATAGTAAGTGCCCAGAACGCCGGGGAGGTGCCATAGAACGTAAAAACATATCACCGGGAAATGTTAAAATCTTGAAAAATTGCATCAACGGGGAATGTAAAAACGTCTCGCCTAGAGATGGAAAAATGTTCAGTTTTGCCGGGAAATGTAAAAACGCTGCCGGGAAATGTAAAAATCATGTATTTCAACGATATTACATACGGATGTAGATGATGAATATTCATGATGAAGCGGGATGGGTGCCCCAACAGTGCTTTCACAGCTATTCAACATTTGATATAGTGGAGTAACATGATTACCCTAAACTAAACGTCGGCAAGAAATTAAACAGCAGGTAGGAATTATGTCATTAAGTGTGTGTGTGTGGTTTGTTTAATGAAAAAAAAAAATGCAACCTGTTAATTGGGCATTATTTGATTAATATCTTGCCTGTTCCGTCCCGCCTGCTGTCGTTCTTGTCCTTGTCATAGTCCTTTCTTTCTGTTTGTTTCACCTGACATCATGATATCTACATTTTCATTATTTACATGGAGTCCTTGGCGGATCTTGAGATGCCCTCATTTTCTAGAGTAATTCATAGAATTTACATGCGGATGCTTTTCTTGTGAATCCCTATTTTCCATCTAGAGTTACAAATATCAAATTGTATTGCTTATATACTTGTTAATTTATCTAAAAACAGTTGATATTGTCATTATTGTACTATCTATGTGTTGTTGAAACTACATGTGATCCGAAGTTCCTTGAAATGTTATGTACTCATGTAAACATTATGTATATTGCTTTGAATTACTTTATACAGAAATAAAATCATTTGAATTGAATTGAATTGAATAATTTCATTTCATTTCATTTCATTTTTATTTCATTTCCGGCCAAAGCATATAATATGACAATTGCATACAAACAAATTAAAAACAATGTAACTTTTACATATCCAAATGAAATTTAGATACACGTCATTTGTTTACATAAATCAACAAACATACTTTAGTTGAAGAAATACGTGGACAAAATGTGACTGAATCATAACAAAGAAAAGGTCGGAAATGGAGGGGACTGCTAAAAAGCCAATTAATGTTTTACTTACTAGATCTGTGCCTATTTATAGTCCTCTGTTGCTGGATATACAGATATGCGCAGCTGAACTCTTTTTTGAATTACCAACTGAAATAATGAGAGAAGATCTGGTATTATAGTTATTGTATTTCCTTCCGGGCTGCAATCGTGAGAATATAATAATATATGTATATGTATAAATATATATATATATATATATATATATATATATATACAATAAAAACCTAAAATGGCATTAGACTAAAAACGCTTTATCCTGGCCAGGAAAGTGCACGATATGGAAACAAGACACCAAACAGGTCAGTCATCGCATTCTTCATCAGCGACCAGAATGCGATGTGATGTGAGATAAAAATCCGTTTCTGAAGCAGACATACACACAAGGGTATACGTCTGCTCCTGGTCGTGAGAATATAATAATATATGTATATATATATATATATATATATATATATATATATATATATATATATATATATATATGTACATATACATATATATACATATATATCACATATATATACATATATATCATATATATACATATATATCATATATATATATATATATATATATATATATATATATATTTGTGGTATGTGTGTGTGTGTGTGTGTTTGTGTGTGTGTGTGTGTGTGTGTGTCATATATATGCCAGTCACCTCAGATGGTATTTCAGCTGATACGTCATAGCAGGGAGGTGGAAATAGTAGCCCCACCACCTCCCTGGCGCTAAGCCGGGGAGAACTCAGGGAGCAAAGTTCACATTCCTCCGAGCATCTAGATAGCTCCGCTGCTGTTATAAATTCTGCGCAGAACCGACCTGTTAGTTGGGTATGTATCAACTTGTTTGATCTTTAAAGTGGCTTTAGATCACGTTCAAATACACAACCTTGTGATTGATTCATATAATGTCTTTATGGAGCAAGAAGTTTGTACTCTACTCAATCCGAGTCTAACGCAGGGCAACGCAAACCCGTTCTGCAGTGTTGTCGATCTTCTGACAAAGCAGACGGTGATAGGTTGGTCACGCAGTGAACTGCACCGATCACCTGTTCTTGTAGGGCGCTATATATCTGAATCTTGCAATGTTAAGACGTATTTGTCTCAGCTGGATGTATGTACTCTAGCTTACAAATGACAGAAACTAGGGTCATCAGAATGGACAGATTATCGAAGTTTATACGTGCTGGATTGGTGTACGTTTCCCCTCAAAACGACTGGAAACCATGCTACAACCAACAGTGACAGATCGGGTCTGGCATTGTGTAAATAAAAGTCATTGTGACGTCTCTTATGAACATTCGATCTACGCATTTACCCACTTCTCTGCTCTATAACGCCTTTCAGTATAGCTACACATGCATCATGGAGTACCGACACATGAATTGTGTATAGTACCTGTGAGATCGGACTCGAGGTCAGTGAGCGCAACAATTACTGGCAATAGGGCCCTACGCCTGACCAGAATGGCAACCGATATGCAATCGGTGTTTTGATTGTGGTATGGTATACCGGGGATGCACCGATTCTATAATTATGCACGTAATAATGTGGCTACTGAGAAAAAAAGACAACCTGTTTGTTTGTTTCTTTGTTTGTTTGTTTGTTTGTTTATTTGTTTGTTTGATGTCTGTAGTCCACATAAATATTACGTACGAGCTGCAAGTGTGCCAAATATGCAGAGCATCAGAATGGCCCGGAACGTAGGTGAAAGTTTCTAAATCAAGTTTTCGTGTTATTCCAGGAGATTTTTGCTATCGAGGGAGGGAAAATGTCGAAATAAAGGCGCTTGCGTGAATTCCGTGCAAAAACATGAAAATTAAGGACGGGGAGTTGAACCGAGGAGGTATACCTGTACTACTGTGTACTGTGATACATATACCCGATAGGGGAGCTTCAAAGCTGAAATGAACAAGTTAGTGTATACATGTCTGTGTTCGTACGTGTACAATGGACAGCCTACATTAATTGGTGCTTGTTATACGAAGCTTGAGTGTGGTCCGCTCAGTTAGAATGCTAGTATCATTAAAGTGTCAAACTATCGACATGAAACAGATCGAGAACCTTCTACTGAGTGGTGATTATTACTTAGTCGAAAGTTCTCTGTTTTATGTTGATAGATTGACACTTTGACACCGTAAAAGCAGAGAGACAGAAAAATAAATTGTCGTGGGGGACCAATAACTAGGAATATACCGTATAGGCCTAGAAATATTGTGGTCTCATGAATCCACAAGAGCAATGCAGATTTAATACTCAAATTTTGGCGTTGATCTATAATTAGATGAAATAACACCTTCAGCGTTTTCAAAAGTTCAGACCATTCTGTGGCCATATTTTAGTGGATTCTCTAGGCTCTCTATGAAGTTCATATGTAGCAGAGACAAAATAAGCCTTATAATATAAGTGGGCTCACTGAATACCAATTTCATCTACGGCGCTGTTACAAAATTATTTTAATCATGTTTGATCGCGACGCAGAGGTGTTAACTCGATCAGTGTTACGTAATATATTCAGAAAAATGATTACAATCTAGGATTTGTCTTCTGTCTGTGGACTTCATAACTTGACAAGCTCGAAGTTAAAAGTACTTTCTTTCTTTTTTATTGCCAGTAAACCATCCAGGTTTATGATTTTCTTAGGAATAAAATGTTCTAAGCAGAACAATGAAAATGTGATCAAAATCGAATAGCCCTATAAGGATTTTTTTTTTTCGGGGGCGGTGGGGGGGGGGGGTAGGGATTCAGATTAACCTTGTTCGGAACCCTATATATATTTCAGAACTGTTCAGGAAAGATTTTGAAAACTACCTTGAAATGGAAGATATTTCCGGGAAACAATACGAAAAGTAACCCCTTTTCAGCGGTTTAATGAATTAATGTTTTACCGCGAATTGAGCCCCTTAAAAGGGGAATCCAGTCCAAATATAAGTTAGGTTAATTTGAAAGAGTAAAATACTGCGAGATTAACAGTAAAATTTTGATCGAAATCGGGTGAAAACTGAGGAAGTTATAACATTTTGAAATTTCACAAATCTTTCAGGAAACAGTTCTTGAACGGTCAATATGAATATGCAAATGGAAAGTGAGCATGTCATTCACTCACAACTTGCATATAGCTTGTACATGAAATTTTGAAATTTCCAGTTTTTCATTAAAACGCAACTATGTCCAAGGCTCAAATCCTGGTTTATCTACATGATCACTATTCGGAAGTTATTCAACCAGGTATAACGTCATGTTTCAGACTTCAATGACCGGAACATTGAATTTTCTTCTTTTTTTTTGTGCACACGATCAATGGAAAATTGTTAGGTTACGACATGATTAGCTCACTCATTTGCATATTCATATTCACAGTGTACAAGAACTGTTTTGCAAAAATTGCCAAAACTTCAAAATGTCATTACCTCCGTGCATTTCAGCTGCTTTCATCTGATTTACCTTTCAACTCGTAAGATTTTTTACTCTTTTTTATCAGACTAAGTTATATTTGGACTGGATTTCCCGTCTAAAGGCGGTACTCGGCCGTAGAGATAAGGAGCCTAATCTCAACTCGTACATGCAAATGACAGTCACACGCATGCTTGCTAGTTAATGTTTCATCAATTTAAACTAAATTTGCTACACACTTGTAGAGTTCATTTGCGCCTGAACTCTCATGACCACAATCAAGTGCATTCATTCAGTATTGTACATTGAGCCTTTTTAAGTACCCCCTGTCTCACCTAGTTCGATTCTGATATGTATCACTGATAAAAATGAAGGCATCCGAAAGTCGTGTTGCAACGGCAGAACCGCTGTAATCAATGACAAGGCGACTTTAATCATGATTATACAGCTACATATTTTCTTACAGAAATTGCTCAGTGTTCTGTTTTCTGCAATTTTTCAGAGAGGGAGGGAGAGAGTAAAATATGGCAGCTAAGGTTACGCTGATCACGGGATGCTCCAGCGGTATTGGCTTAGCCCTGGCGGCGAGGCTCGCCGGGGACCAGGCGAAAAATTACATCGTATACGCCACGATGAGGAACCTGAAAAAGAGGGACGAACTGGAGAAAGCAGCGGGGGATCATGTCGACAAGACGCTGTTCATCCGCGAGCTCGACGTCAAGAACAGAGCTTCTGTCCAGAGGGGGGTGCAGCAAGTCATTGAAGAGCAGGGAAGAGTGGATGCTCTGGGTACGTTTTCTGATTCCCCTACCAGAACCCCTCCCCAATTAATATTAAATGAAAACAAACAAATAACCAAACAAATGAAAAACAAACAAGAACCACACATACAGTCAAAAACTTAAAACTTCGGAAGTTATTTTCCCTGTCGGAGGAAAAAAAGAAAAGAACATACAGTGTTTATCCCGTAAATATGCAAATCATTTTAATGAGCTTACTTCAACAACACTGATTACCTATATACTACACCGTGACTGTGTATTATTGTCGACTGGTGGTTTTCAGTCCGTCTTGAACTCCTGAGCGAAAAAGTAAAAACCACACCACAATCCCCTTGTAAATGATTTAAAGGTACTGTTTACCATTGGGAGAATTAATTTAAAAATGTTCACGATATCACATTTGATGCATAATGTGTAGGTCAGTTGTATCACGTAACATCCTACCATATAAAAATCTTGCAATAAAGCCTGAAATATAAGGAGATACCGCTATTTTTCTCACTATACCATAACTGTAGACGGTTTAGTCGAGAAACATTATTACTATGAATTGTTCACATTTTGTATATTTTGACAATATTAAACATCAAATTGCACTGATTCAAATTTTTACATTGGTTGTTTATATCCCTGGCTAACATTTTATCTCTATTTTGAAGCACTAAATCTGGGATCTTGTTTTATCGGCAACTGGTAAATTATAATGCCTTTAATGCATAGACTTATGAATCCTCCACGCTCCTGACATGATAAAACTGAAATTATTAGAAGGCAGATTAAAAAAAAAGAAGAAGAAAAAAGCTGCCGACGAGAATTATTCAATAACGTGTTTGCATACCTTTCTGAGATATCTACTTGTGAGTGTATTGTTATAAAGATTTGATTCTATTTGTCTATTTTTATTGATTTATCTTCCTTTGTTTGTTTGTTTGTTTGTTTTTGTTTTTGCGTAGTCAACAACGCTGGCATCGCCGGCTTCAACGCCCTCGAGTACATGGAGCACGAGGAGATCGAAGACATTGTTGACACCAATTTCATGGGCAGCTTGCGGATGATAAAAGAGGTACTGCCCCACATGAAAGAAAGAAGAGCGGGTCGTATCATTAATGTGTCATCATTATCGGGCCTTTTTGGTAAGTCTGGGTTTATTTCTTTCTCTGTTTTTCCCCATTCCATTTCGAAAAAGAAAAGAGCGGAAATAGAATAATACACATTTCCACGAATTTGAGTGATCCACGTGTTGCAACCCTTGCTTTTTTAGGGATTCAATCTTTTTTCACCCTCGTCGGTCAACATTTCAAAGTATACATTGGTGTTCTAAGATATTCTACTTTCATGTACTTCTTATCATATGCTTAACAATTCATATCGCCCTATGTATTTTCTTTTTCAAACGGACCAAATAATGTGATGGTGTAATCACTTAATACATACTTTGCATTATGCTTTACTCTTTGTTAGAATGATGTCAGATAGAAAAATAAATGGAACTTAACTGAACCGAACTGAATTTATCTGTTACACAATAAAACACTTAGTCGAGTCTTGTATACACCAACCGAAAATGCCATAAAAGACAGCAATAAACCGCACGCATTGTAATGCAGCAAAATATGCATTCCTATTGAAAACAGTTATTTTTTTCACAATAAAATCGAAGTATGCATCCTCAGAAATCCACTGAACTCAAGAAGAAAGAATCCGCAACAAAACTAACCTCACAACGTCTCCACTTCAGAAGAGAAAAAACACCAGAAAAGATAGTGAATAATAGTGGCAAAACCTTTAACACACACACACACACACACACACACACATGCACTTCGCAAAAATAAATATCATACTGCACATATTTTTGCGTGTTATAGGGATATTTTTGATTTTATATTGATACACCTTTTCTTCAAATCTCATTTACATGTGGGAGGATTATCATAAATTTGGACTTTAGCTTAAAAAAGACTTTCTAGACGTGTTAAGTCTGTGTAGTTATCTGTATTTTGAATTCCAATGTGAATATCGCGTTCTCTATAGGGGATATGTGTATGAGGCATCGTTCTATGGTATATGTTTCCATTATGACAATTGTCAGTAATTTCACTGTTATAGCAACAAAGGATTGGAACAGCGGGTGCACGTCACGAGACCGACACCCACGAGTCATACAGCCTAATACGAGTTATACAACCCATGAGTTGGACACTAAGAAAACAAGGACCCCGACACCGTATGACCCGTCCGAAACATTAAACCCTTTGTTGTATCTGTCGAACTCGTGGGCTGTTTTTACCTAGTGTCGGTCTCATGATGACCCCGGAATAACTCCCCGCTCTCATCAAATCTGCGAGTTCGATATACACACTTTAAATAGTGGTGGGCTATACAGGGGGTAAAAAAGGGTCATGTTTCAAAATCCTTAGGGTCCCTGCTTATTTGAAGCAGCTTATCGTACTGAGCATTTTGATACCTTTTATTAAGAAATCGGTTGAAAAATGAGATGGAGTCGGCCAAAAAACTGATGGGGGGGGGGGGGCAAAATTACTGTCGCGCGTCGGTCAAAATATAGTGAAAAAATAATAAATTCACTATCCAAAGGAGTATGAAGATGATTTTAGTGTCCAGATATATGTTTTTGAGGTCAAGGAATTAATTGCAAATGTCAAAAACCCTTAATATACTATAGAAAGCATTCAAATTCTCAAATTTTGCTTTTTTTTTGGGGGGGGGGGGGGGCATAGGGCTAAATTTCGGCCCATTTCTGGTATTCCAGTCACCCAACATATGCACTTTGCCATCTTCCAAAATTTCGTAGTCACAAGCTTGTGTGATGAAAATTATGATAGAAACACTAGTAAATATAGGAAGGGTACGTTATGCTCTTTCAAGCAATCCACATTTTGAAAAATGAAAAAATCTTTTAAAACACTGCTTTCACAACTGCAACAGTTACACTAAGACACCACATACTGGTATAAAAAATACTGCATTTAAGTTCCATTCATTAACAAACTTGCATATCCCTGCTTGCCATAATGATTTGATTATTCTCCTCTCTACTCAATAGAATGATTGGAACAGGGCATCAACAAAGTTTTGTGTGGTAATTATGAACCACAAATATCTTGGTACACTTTCAAGGTCCCATGGTCCCATGCAACAGGTATAATTTGCAGGACATTTACAGTTTGTGTGTCATGTTGCTTTGGGTACGAGTATCTCCAACGTAACCCATTATCAGGATCACAACACTGTTCTACTACACGTGTATGTACATGTGCCCTTTCCATTGTCATTTTTGCATATGCTGAGGTACCGCTGTCTGACATTATTAACATCCCAAATAACGGCACAAGGTTCGATTCATTGACCGCAATATCTGGTTCAGCAGCGTCACTTGCAACTTCGACTTTGAAGGTGCTTGCTGAACCTCAGTGATGTTCAGAATCAGTTGCATATCCTCTTCCATGGGCATGTCCGGCAATGCACGGATTGTGGCTGACTCTGAAGTATTGTAGGAATGAGAGTCAGACGATTTTCAGGTCTGTTACTGAAATCTAGTTAAGTTTGTAGAAGTGCGATCATGCTTGGAAATCCCCTATATTGAAAAGTGTGCCTTCTGTATGACACTCCAGTTTGAATACATGAGCAGGATGCGGATCTTGCTGCCAGCTTGTCAAACTTTGCAAGATCTCTCTCGCAATCCAAATTGTTAGTTTGTAGACCTTCAAGCTCCTCATCATTTAGAGTATCGAGAAATGTTACATGCGGTGTAAGATCAAACTGTGTCCCAAATCTACATGTATATTTGCGACCTTGTTGCAATGCAACACAGCCACAGCATTTGTACGGTACAGTACTGTGTAATGTAGGAGATGTTTCTCAACAGCTAATGTTAGTTCTTCTGGTTGAAATAACTAGAAGGTCACATGAAACCCTGTGAGAGTATTCACTTTCTGAGCTGCTAGATCTCTGTGAAGTTGTGGAAGAATTTGAACCGGTTCTACTTGAGTTGCCTTCTCCATGCTGAGAAACAGTGGTATATGTAGGGAAACCAAGTCCACAGAATTCGGTTACTGCAACAGATTCTTCAGTGTGGAGATTCTTTGAAACAGTCTGTTATCAGCTTCTGAAAGCCTGTGTAGTTGTTCAACCTACAACCTTGTGATGTTCTGCCTATTTTTCATGTTGGCATCTGAATAGAGGATAAGGACGGAAAGATAGTCCACTGCTGAAACTCTGCTGAAGTTAACAACAAGGATGTCCACTCTCACTTTGATATTATCAGGGAAAGTAATGTTCAATTATTTTCTTTGCAACTTGTGACCATAATCTGCAGTCTACACATTTGAAATGGGTCATTTATGGACAGAAAATACAATGAAACTTTGTAGAGTCTACCCCACCACTAACTCCCCCCCCCCAAAAAAAAAGAGAAAATTTGAATGCTTTCTATACGATACAGCAAATTACAGCTTCAAAACACATTTACAATCAGTTTCTTGACCTCAATTCTACTGTTGTCTATATCTTCATTATTATCAAATTTATGAATCTGTGACAACAATTGGAAGATGACAAAGTGCACGTTAGGTGACTGGAATACCGGAGATGGGCCGGAACTTAGCCCTACACCCCCCCCCCCCAAAAAAAAAAAATTGAGAATTTCAATGCTTTCTATAGTATATTAAGGGTTTCTGACATTTGCAATCAATTCCTTGACCTCAAAAACATATATCTGGACACTTAAATCATCTTCATACTCCTTTGGATAGTGAATTTATTATTTTTCACGATATTTTGACCGTCGCGCGACAGTAATTTTGCCCCCCCCCAATCAGTTTTTTGGCCGACTCCATCTCATTTTTCAACCGATTTCTTAATGAAAGGTGTCAAAATGCTCAGTACAATAAGCTGCTTCAAATAAGCAGGGACCCTAAGGATTTTGAAACATCACCCATTTATAGCCCACCACTACTTTAAAGAAAAATGTTGAAAGCTTATTGTTTTTTCTCAGTAAATGGCAGTTGTAATGATTTGGATGTAACATTTTTTTTACATGTATTTACCTGGTATGGACTGTGATACAGTTAACCCGATATTATTTTGGTGGCCCGATAGGGTCTGATCGGCCATCAATACATATCATTTCTTATAGGTTAATAGTGGTCCGCAGAAGCGGATCTAGAAGGAGGGGGGGGGGGGGTTGAGAGGAGTTGCAACCTCCCTCCCCCCCCTTCCCAAAGAAAAAAATCTGGGGACCATTTTTTTATTCTTATCTTTTTTTCAAACTTGTAATTTTGTTTTTTTCTATTTTTCTATTTATTTTATATTTATTATTACTTATTAGTTTATTATTATTATTATTATTATTTCTAATTTGGCAATGACCTCTATACCAAAAATAGTGGTGTTTTAGATGCAAGAAACGCCATTTTCACACACAGAGATTTTCAAAAATTCTCCCTACTGGGGGAGGGGGGACACCCCCTCCCACACCCTCACCCCTTTATAAAAAGCTAGATCCGCCCCTGTCCGACATCTATTTTTGGTAGCCCCGGGCCATCGTCCCACTGGGAATGTCGAACCTTGGTTATACTACATACGACTGAATGCTTTGTCGTAATGATAATATGATGATGATAATAATAATAACGATGATTATAATAATAATCATCATCATCATCATCATCATGATAATGATAATGATACTCTCATTTTACAACCTGAAGGAGCACTGAAACTAACAAAAATGAAGATGCCAGCAAGAGATATGTAGCTAGAATCTGATATCAGTTTAAGAGATATCTGCTATTCAGTTTCCGATAGTTATGTATCATGTTCCATTTACGATAACATCGTGTTAAGCTTTGAATTGTATGGACCTAAAAATCTTTCAAATTTTACGATCATTCATAGGCTGGTGTCCGTCATATATACACTGAGCAAAAGAAGAAAGTAAACACTTCTTTTCAAGTTCATATTTTTCATAGAAAATGTTTGATGAAAATCATTGTGTTATATACCATATTAAAGGTTATTTAATTGCTATCAAACTAGTACAAAAGTAAAAATTGTACAAATTCTCATGGTGTCTTTCATTTGCAAATGCCCTTCACGATAGCAATGACCCCTCCCCCCAAAAAAGCCCAACAGTTTAACACAATTACAGACATGAATGAAATAACAATTAGTGTTTTGTTTTCTTTATATCTTATATAACCTCTTACAAAAACAAAGTGGGAAACTAAAAGGGAAAAATAAGAATTTTCTGTCAACTAAAACTTCCAATGACATGGGGAGTAATATGCAGAAAGATGATTAAATGAAGACAATTTCTTTATTTCATTCTTTTACAGTAGTAACTTGATGATTCATAAGAAAACTTCAAGAACCAAACATTATTTACAATTTCCTAATTTGAAAAAAAAACCCTCGAATTTCTACCATTTCTTAATTATTGCTTCTTCTGTTATTTATTTGAATTAAGATTTGACAGAAGATTCTTCATTTTTCCTTCATTATTTTTTAGCCTTCATCTATCTTTTGAGCTTTAAAGATATCATAGAGATTATAGGTTTATTTTTGCAACCTAATTCAGGTTTCTTTTTGTGTGAAATGTGTTGCTTGTTCTTACTGTGATATTGAAGAGTATGCACCTACGCATGAACGACAACTTGTTCAGTTTTGCAATGTTTACTTTTGTGCTCTGGAATAGAAATAAATGGTGTTTACTCATGCGTAAAAATTGATTCCCTTTTCGAGTTGACCTATCAGTTTGATAGTCAATTAAATTACCTTTAATATGGTATAATACAATACATTTGTGAGAAATATAAACTTGAAAAAGTATTTACTTTCTTCTTTTGCTGAGTGTATATATATAATTATATATATTATATACATATATATTATATATATATCTGTCTATAAAATATATACAACGTCGTACTTCTTTTTTTTTCTTTTTACGTTTCCACCGCCTTCTCAAGAACCCCTAAACGGATTTTACTAAACTTGGCGGTATGTCCGCCGGGTAATATAATCTCAAATTGTTCAATGTGCATAATGCCCCTGTGTGGAAAGTCCCAAAAGACATAGTGTAGGTATACTATAATCATATTCTTCTGTGGAATAATAATGATAATAATAATTATAAAATGAATGATTGCTGTGAATAAGTACGTTGGTGACTGTGATCGAAAAGTTCATTCACTTTGAATCGGGGGAGGGGGGGGGGGGGGGTAGTGGCTGGGGTAGAATTGGGGCCAGTTTTCACAGGTTCATATCCTGAAAATAGCACAGTAATAATAACCAAAATTGACATCAGATAAATTATCATCGATAGGTTCAAAGAATATGTTTGCACAAATTAGTACTTCGTGCCCTAGTTGATAGTTCTATGTCGCCCTGTACCCAAAAATAGATAATCTAAAGAGATTTTTATTTGTATTACCTTTATTCAAGTTGATGATCCTTTTGTCAATTAAATTGTAGGCCGCTCTCCATCAGTGTAAATCAGCAGCAAATATTCATACTTTGAATAAAAGCGATGATCAAATAATAAAAAAAGAAATCATGCCTACCAGATCACGTCAAATCTACTAGACTACAGGACCATGGTTCTTATTCCTTATAATAAAAACACTGAGGTGCAAAAATCAGTACATTGAATAAATTATACAGTACCCACTTTGTTGGATAGCACCACTTACAGCTATCAGGACGGAAGCTATAGTCTAGTAGTCTAGTTGATATGACGCCTGTCCAGAAGGTCGTGGGTTCGAATTCCGCTCTCTGACAAGTACGTAACAAGTATATATATATATACACACACACACATATATATATATATATATATGTATATATATATATTAATCAAAGCCGATACACAGCTAATCATGTTGATAAAGGACAATGAAATGTGTAATCAGCTGCCCGCAAAAAACACAATAAAAACGACAACAACGAAGATTTTGCATACATTTTACATAAAAATGACAGAGCTGACGTGTTAAATCAAGGAGGCCTATAGGTTTGTAAGTACAGTTTTCAGTTTGTTTATGACAGATCAAGGGGTGCCCCCCCCCCCCCCGTTAGATATCAGTTGGGGGGGGGGGGGGGAGAAGGGGAAGGGGGCTTGTGGACGGGGGCCAATCATTTTTTACTCTTGTTTTTTTTTTCTCGAAAAAGCATGGTCAAGTTTAATTCACAGGTATTATCACGAAGATAATATACAAGTAACACACCCCTCACCCCGCCTTAATTTTGCTATCTCCTTCGTTAAAAAGAACCTGCAAGAATGAATGCGTAACAGATGAACTTGCGATTTTCAGATGAGTGCAATATATATGTATATATATATATATATGTATATATATATATAGATAGATAGATAATATATATATATACATATATATATATATATATATATATACATATATATAATATGTGTGTGTGTGTGTGCGTGTGTGTGTGTGTGTGTGTCCGTGTGCGTGTGATAATCATCCTGGATCTCTTGATGTAAGAAGGACATTCTTCTGTCACTTCACAGGGTACCCTTTCTACGAGGTATACTGCGCCTCAAAATTTGCCACCCAGGGTCTGATAGATGCGTTAGCCAGCCGTCTGCACGAGTTTAATATCAGGTGTGGATTCCATAATGATATTCTAAAAAGAATATCTTTCTTTCTTTCTTTTTTCGTTTTTTTTTTTTTTTTTTTGCTTTCTAGGCCATTTACTTATCATAACGTCCTCACTTTTTACGCCCTATTGTTCTTTTTTACTAGGTCCAAGTTTACAAGTTGTATAAAATGACACAAATTACTGCAAACTTGCACATAAAAGAATAAGTTTATAAATAGTATTTTTCAAAATTCTGCAAAATTGGTCAAAATCTCGGTTCTAATTAATTATTGATTTCAAAGATATCTTATTTATAGATACATGGCAAGTGCCAATTTCTGCTGACGTCAAAAAAAAATGGGACAAAGTAATAGCAATAGCGTGTCGCATATTGAAAACTCTAAGGTATCAATTTCTGAAAACAACTTACTCCTTATGTTGTCATGCAAAACGTACTGAGCCATTGTTCACCTAATCTTATGGAAAAAGGGAAATACTTATGTCTGTATAAATATCTTAATGAGTTCAGCCATAACGTTCTCTTCAGAAATTAAATGGCACAAATAAGAACAATGATGATAACGAACTTGATAATGATTATAATAATGGTGGAGTCAACATTAGAGGACACATTTTGTCAATTCATTGCTTTTTAATAGATCTAGGGGGGGGGGGGGGGGGGGGGGGGGAAGCCCCCCAAGATCTCTGCCGCCGATCGCGCGATCGTGGCGAAAATTTGATCGCTTGCTGCCCTTCACGTGATCGCCAGAAATGAATCATTTTTTCCCAAAAATATCCTCGTTTCTTTAAATAATGCTTAGTATGCTACTTTATGCAGAGATTTTTTTGGTGCATCAGATTTTAAGCTGCAAATCCCTAAATAACGCGTCAAAGTGGCTAATTCTTTTTTTCTAATTTTGTAGTGTCATTAACGATTCAACGCGAAAAAAAATTGGGGTATCAACATTTTTTACTGTTTTTTAATTTCTTATGTATTTCCTTGTTTTTAATAATTTTTAGAATATATTATATTCTTTTTATCTATTTTGTTCTGCACTCTTTACTTAAATAATAGTTGATGATAACCAAAAAGGATGTTATTTGAGAACAAAATTAAAAAACATGGATCTAACACTTCTTGCAAAGCCCATATTATACGTTGTACTCTCAAAAGTCTTAGGAAACTGCCATTTTCGGTGATATTTGTCACGAAAATGTGCATTATCTCGGCAAGCGTGCCCCCGATGTTCGCATATAGGGTCTCAAAATGTGCGCAAAATATGAAAAAAAAAAATTAATTTCAGCGAAGCGAAAATCGAGTTAAAAATTTATCGGGAAAACTGACGGGGGCGGTATATAGGCTTAATAATCTTTATAATGAACAGTCTGACTTAAAAATCATACAAAGTACATGTTTATCACACAATGTATCAAACTAATAGAAAACGGGAAATTTCATATGAATTAAATGAGTAGATTTTGTATGGATCTTTTCTAGTCACACATTTCGTATTGAATAATTCACGTTTTACAAAATTTGTTTTATTCAGTGTAGACCACTCTTGTCCGTCGTTATGTGTACTTTTCTGTCAACCTTACAATGGAAGCATTGCAGGTCTTAGTTATTCTGCTTAATTGCACCTATATTTTGCTAGATACGTTGTACATTATGATCCGTACCGCATTAGATGTATTTTTTTTTAAAACAAATTGATAACAAAGACATGATTTGTGCACTAGTAATGTATGCTTTGTATTTCGTTTCAGTTTTTCCTTGATGGAAATAAATGACAATTGAAAGAAATTGACTTAAACTGAAATTGAATTGAATTGATATACATTCCCCAGTTTATGTTCACTAAATCCTGGCCCGGTGACTTCGATGATTAACGATAACATCCGAGACGGCGGTCGTCTACCAGACAAGCAACGCATAGATGACGTCACAAAACGACAACTGAAATTGGTTGGAAGGTAAGCAATGGGCCGAATGCATAAAACAAGCAATTGCTTGTAAGCAATTGCTTCAAGCAAAAGCACAAGCTCGTCTAGCAAAAGGTCTAGCTCAAGCAATTGCTTAAATCCATATGCATAATCTTTTGCTTATGCCAATACCTTTTGCTTGTCCCGCACAAGCAACTGCTTGCGTTTTCAACAAAAGGGATGTCACGCCTGTGCGAACACAAGAACAATGGCGAGTGTGGCAGCATGTATTTGAAAGGGCATGTGTGTGCGAAACATTTCCTGACATAGCAGAAGAGCTATGAAATGCACACACAGACGCATACACGCACATCTATACACACACACGTATTACTGGCTGATTCCCGTCACTGCAGCTTACAGCAGCCCGGATCTGCCAGATCGCACGTGGAGGGAGGTCTCCTTGCTCTCCACCGAAGTCAGACATCCTACCTGTTTTTCATCACAGTCATTTTGCGTGCTAACCACTGGACATTCCCGTTGTTGAAATGAAAAAGTTTCTTACACTACTTATGAGTAATTTCTTGTAGATTTATACCACTCCTTCACAAGTGTGGTCTTTCTTTCATAAATATGAAAATGATATTTAAAAGGGAACGTTCCGGTTAAGCAAAAGCTCAAGCTCATTTTACAGAG
Organism: Diadema antillarum; assembly: GCF_040938485.1. Taxonomy (NCBI): domain Eukaryota; kingdom Metazoa; phylum Echinodermata; class Echinoidea; order Diadematoida; family Diadematidae; genus Diadema; species Diadema antillarum. The sequence goes on from NW_027272731.1 coordinate 38,149, forward strand.
CTTGGAAAATCGTAAGCAATTGCTAGCAAGAACCAGCAAATGGTATGTTTTATGCATACGTTTTTAAGCAAATGCTTGGTCTCTAAGCAATTGCTTGCGGGCAGCAGCAATAGCTTGTGCTTGCTAGCAAAAGCTTCTGCTTGCAAGCAATTACTTGTTTTTATGCATACGGATTCGAGTAAAAGGCTAGCACAAGCAATTGCTAGCGTTTATGCATTCGGCCCATTACAGGCAAACGCAAGAAAGGCACTTCATCCCTGTACGGAATGCATTCACATAATGGTACTTCACATTATCGTAATACCTTAATCCTTGTATTTCTCTCATCACGTGACTAGGGTAGGCCTTAGCATTGAGATCACGCACTTACTTTCAAGTCATGTCAAAATTCTACAACTTTAAATTTTTACGAACATAATATGTCGACTTTAAAGGACATGTCCACCTTTATACATGTGGATTGAGTGAATGCAGCAATATTAGTAGAACACATCAGTGAAAGTTCGGGTAAAATCGGACAATCCGTTCAAAAGTTATGACTTTTCTGCACAGTTACTGCTGGATGAGAAGACTACTACAGTGTATGATGTCACGTGCGTACAGCGATATAAGGAAGATATATAGAGAATTTCACAAAATTTTACTTTTTGAAAAAAGTGCGCATTTCTTCGACTCGCCATTGACGTATGTTAAAGACAGCCAATCCCTTTTACATGCAAATTTTGAAAAATTGGTGAGAACACTTAGGTATTGAAGAAAACATTATTTGAAAACCTCCTGTAAACTTTGAACTCAAGAGGGCCTTTATTTGTTTAGAAAATTGACCGTTAAGATTTGAATATTTTTTTCGTACTACGAAAAAATTACAAATCTAAACTTCTAATCTAGTTTTACAGACCTGTGTGATGCACGTAGTTGCACGTGTAGTTCATGTAAGTGGTGTGTTGTTATTTGCTATCGACAACAAAGTAAGATAAGCTAGTGAATTCTTCATTTCTAGCTGACAGCTTAAATATGCATATCTTTTGTCCGAAGTATAAGTATAGTGGAACCACAGGAGGATTAATGTATGCAGCTGTGCCTAGTACACAGAATACGTTACGGTGAGCTTTTAGTGCATTATTTGAATTTTAACGGCTAACATCCTTCTAATATCTCATAAATGTTATAGATTTACAATAGTCTTGTCATTCTGGTAGAAATATGTTCTGTGCTATTTGGGAAGGAATGCAAAAGGGAAGGGCTATCTTTAAGGGTAATATTTTTCCCTTTGCCTTCTGAAAGAGGGAAGTCAAGTGTTCTTTTATTATGCGAGAAAAGTAAAAATATCTTGAATTGTCTTTATATTTTCTTTGTATCGTTGTACACATGTGACATCACAAGCTGTAGTAGTCTTCTCATCCAGCAGTGACTATTAAAGCAGAAACTGCAAAAATTCATAACTTTTAAACGGAATGTCCGATTTTCCTCAAACTCTTGCTGATGTGTCCCATTGCTGCATTCACTCAATCCACATGTCTATGAAGGTGAACTTGTCCTTTTTAATCTGTCATTAATTCCCTTCTGTCTTTCCCGCCTATTCGAAAGGTATCAAAAGTATCATTTCGAGGATGGCGTTGCCCAGACGACGGAAGACATGGCATACCATTTACAACAAGTCCTCGAAATGGACAATCCACCATTGTGGAACATGACCCGGAAGTACTGCTACGAGAAGATGCCTTATCGGTACAACGACATCACGGGGTTGCAGTGGGTCAACCACAAACGGCGACTTGTGGAGATGCCAGGGGTCGATATAGATGAACTGAGGAGAAAAGCCGCGGAATCGGATTAGATTTAGAGGTGTTTAGTTCAGTTTCTTACGTGATCGCAAATTAACTATGACATGATGGTGCCTGTTGATAGCGGTAGTTTTTTTTTTCTTCCCCCTACGACCTGAAATACGAAACATTACATCAGACATATTATGATAACTATTGTGATTTATGAGGGATATAGTTGTACATACATCATTTATATTCAATTATATACAATTTGTGAGGGGAAAAAATGTTACAATTTTCTGTTATGGAATATCCTGTGAGTGTCGATGAGTAGGCACACAGGTCATTTGCAGACATGGGACCTCATATTAGAATGCATTCCAGTTCGTGACGCACACTATCAGCCATATACAGTGTGTCTTTCAAAAAAGTAAACCCAACTTCAACAGCAAATTTTCAGAAAACTATAAAATATTTGTACATTATTTTTTCGTGGTTAGATAGTCCAATAAGTCCTCTATCCAATAATACCACGTAGGTTATGTAACTCTCATGCATGACTGAGCATGATTCAACTTTAGTGAATGGGTGTGAAATCATCACTGTGGCAAGTTATTTCTTGCTATTGTCATACATTCAGGGCATATTAATTTTGAAGTTAAATTTTTGTCACATGTTAGGCCTATGATTACATAACAACTTCAGCAAAGGTTGTTCCTGACACAGGCACACTTCACATGCTTTCAAATTCCAAACATGGTACAGTTGACAATTGAGCAGAGAGTATTCCTGGTAATTCGATACCAGGAAACAAGATGTTTCGTGAAAGTTCAAGAGGCTTTTTCGGGTGCAGTTCCCCGACAGTCAGCCTCCAACAAAAAGAGCCATCTGGTACAATATGAGAAAGTATGCTGATCACAGAACTTGCCACAGTGATGATTTCACACCCATTCACTAAGTTGAAACATGCTCAGTCATGCATGAGAGTTACATAACCTACGTGGTATCATTGGACAGAAGACTTATTGGACTATCTAACCATTAACAAATAATGTGTAAATATGTTATAGTTTTCTGAAAATTTGCCGTTGAAGTTGGGGTTACTTTTTTAGAGACACACTGTATAGTGCAGGGAAAGGAATCTAAAGAATTGGAAGTCCTTTTTCTTCTCTCCTTCCTTTGATTGACTGATTGCTTTGATTGTTTTTCTTTTTCGTACAAGACTATAGCAGAAAGCCAATTGAGCAAAGGTCCTCAATGATATCAAAATTTTCAACAGTGAATTACATGGATCGGTTGAAGGTTAAGATAAACGAATGACACTGTTTATCTTCATGATACAAAATGATTTCATGCATGTGTCTTTACGCATTAAATGAAAATAAGACTTCACGTACCAGCTGTTCAAAAGACAAATTAAACAAATCTAGGAGTCACAGGAATGCAGGAGACCATTATCATAAGCACATGCTTGACGAGGACAACGGCCTCACATTACACACATAATTATCACACTGGCTGTGACAGTCTATCGGGAAACGTCGGTAGTTCGCTCTATGCTGATGATTGTAATATGAATGTCCGCAAAAATATCATATTATTATTATTATATTAATAGATCTTAACCATGTTTTCATGATTATTACTCACGTTGCATTCATACCCGAATTCTATGACGCTGAGTCTACTGAAAGCGAGGGAGAGAGAGAGAGAGAGAGAGAGGTGCTATTCAGGCGTTTGTTTATCAACGATTGTCGGGGAAGTTATGGGCTGAACTAAATTCATGTTTCAACAACGTAATACAATTTTTTTTTTCACGTTTATATCAAATACCTTGTCACTAAAGATTGTAATCGGCTCTGACTCATTGCCGTGACAAGGTAAAGGGAAACAAAGCCGAGAGGAAGACTGGCTGTTACCACGTTCTCATCCCCAAAATAATCACCGTTTGAAAAGATATTCAAGATGTCTTTAATTTCGTTGAAATTTTCTCATGCCGTTTGGACTATAAAATGCGTTAAAAAATACTTCCTCCGATAGCTTGTATACATGAACTTACAGATTATATCCGTACCCTCTGGACGTGTTTGGGGAAGAGTAAGCTGAAGACTTTCTTTCAAAGAAGGAAAGCAATCTGAATAAATGTACGTTGCATTTTTGAAACCGTCATTTCTCTATTTAAGAGAGTAAGCCCTCCCAAATCTGCCATATAGCGGCCATCTGCCGTACATGGCCACAGAAAAATTGGCTATTAAAGATAGGGGCCACTAGGGTTGACGGTACACTCTTCTTTTGTACAACTTCTTGTGCACACACACACACACACACATGTACACAACACATACACACACACACATAAGCGAACGGACGAACGGTTCCAAGCTCTTGTATTTTGCCTTATTATAGAGTAGGAATTAAGAAAGATTTGATATCACTTAAAGATTTAATGAAGACTTTATAGCATAAACAGAAAAAAAAAATGATTGTAAACTATACGGTGACGAAAACGAACAGATACTACGTGCAAGCGCGCAGACTTCAAAAAAAAAAAAAAAAAAAAAGGACGCATCAGCCCGACCAAAAAAAGTCAAAGATAAACCATCAAAAGAGAAGAAGCACTTTTGGAAATTTCAGATATAAAGAAAAAGCACTGTAACTAGACGGTGAACCCAAATAAAGCAATTGACGTGGTAATTTTTCTTTGCCTCTAAGACGGACTTTGGGGTATAGGCCTACAATAATTCATTGTGCAATGCTTAGAACGTTAGAGCACGCCAACAAAGTGAAGTTCAGACAATTTGATTAGTTCACACATGAAATGAAAGGTACACAAGCTGCAGACAACTCGGCAAATATTAGCATTGCACCTTACGAGGCAAAGTTTTAGACGTATCGAACTTTAATCAAGCGAATCAGAAGATGTTTTTATTTTACGTCGATATAGGGCAATTTGTCGATCAATTGCAGAAGATGTTTGCATACTACTCCTGATGCTTTGCTGGAGAACAAAACGTATCAATGTCACCGTTTGCTAAACACATAAGAATCAAACCTTAGGGGTAGTTATCACAGTGAATTTATTGTATAAAATTTTTGAATGCAATAAACAAGCCTTTCACAGAAGATTAATATTTGCTCAGCCTTTTGTTTTCATAATATGTTATTGAGTTGTAACTGTTCTGTTACACGACTATTCATTATATCCTTGTGTTATTTCTTTGTTGTTGTTGTTGTTAAAATACATATGCTGATACATGTATGTCTTTATTAACATTGTGTTTGTATAACGTCGAAGCTAAATATCTCATGCAGTGGGACGGGATAAAGTGAGAAACTTTTAATTTAATTGTACGTTTTACCCTCCTTTAACTTTATAGTGTACTTGACTTTTCATGCATTCATTTTTTTTTCCATCTCCAGTAGAACTTGTAAATAATTTTTTTTCGCATAAAGTATAAAAACATATGTGTCAATATTACAAAATATGATAACTGATACATATGGATAAACAAATGATAAGGTAAATAAAAAAGCATCCCCCCCCCCCCAAAAAAAAAAATGAAAATAAAAATGAAATAAAAATAACGTTCTGAAGTTTGAAAAAATGCAAGAGATGGGGAGGAATACTGAAGAAGCAATGCTTATAGGACTGGATTGTAAGAGAAGGGTCTATAGCTATTACCATTGTTCGCAAAAACTGATAAGTCCATATTTGCCACATGGAGATATTTGCGATTAAAGGTCAAGAAAAATAAAGAAAATAATAAGAAAAATGTTGCTTCTTTTTACTATAACTTCACAAAAACTCCTTTATATGTAGTGACCAATATATTGATTAAAAGGTATCATTTTCAAATTCTTCAAAATTCTTCAAATTCTTCAAATTCTTCAAATTCTTCAAAAATAGACTTATCGGTTTTTGCGAACAAACTCTTCATATACATGCATATATACATGCATATATATCTATATATATATATATACATAGCAATAATAATGTCACAACAGAGGAATGCATTAAATGTGACATTATTATTGCTAGTGCTGCCAATACGCGGAGCAACTACAATATATATATATATATATATATATATATATATATATATATATATACATATAAACATAGACACATGTATATAAAGTTTGAGGGCGAAACTGGTTCAGCACCTTTTTCATACATCTTTAAAGAATGGTAAAGCTTCAGTTGAGACCTGGCTTCAGGTTTCTAACTACATTGTATCTTTTTTAAGACTCGATGAGAAACCTTTAATGAGATATAGAAGAGCATAATATAATATGAAATTCGAATAGGAATTCAACGTCTATTCCATGATAATTGGTTTTGAAATGACTGAGATATCCAGAACAAAGCGTTCCTATTAAAAAAGTAGGACCCACCTTTTATAAGGGTCGCTTGGGTTTACTCTCTTTTTTGATATCTCAGTCATTTCCAATTCGATTTTCATCAAATGAATTTTGAATTCCTCTTAGATTACAAATGTAGTATGCTCTGTATAATTTCATAACTTGTTTCGTATAGTACATGTATCTCGCAAAAGGTTGAGTTACCTCAATACATGTATTATAAGAAAGGCATCTTCTTGAAGTTGTGGCTTAAAATTCCTATATTTTCCCATTTTCTTGTCTTTTTTTAACAACTTTAAACGTAAATACACGTATGTATCTCAAGCTGACAAGAATTGAGCTCACTCGCTTTTCGATCCAACTCTTCAAAATAATGATGATAATGATAGTGATAATCATGATGATAATAATAATAATGATAGATATACATATTTTTGGGGTAAATTACTAGATTGAGTTGTTTATTTTGATTTTGAGTTGAAATGGCGACAGGTTGGTGGCATTCCCTTCAGCTTTGAATGAAGATCGACCTATAAAGATAAGTGCTAAATTGACGCTGTACTTATGCTTCTTATGAATCTGATAAGAATTTACGGATAATGATCAATAATCATTTGTGGGTTGTTTTTTTTTTTTGGTAAGAAATTACGTGAAATGCTTATTTGGCATATGTGGCAGTTTATTTTTTACTTCTTGTATCAAACTTCCGCTGTGTCACCAGTCACGAAATCACCACAATCAAGAAAGTTATGCAAATGCTTCTCCAGTTGATATTGATGAGGTAAAATGCTATTTGCGAAACTCATTTTAAGGTATAATTATATTGGATATGTCCCATGTAAAACAGAACAAGACGATTAATTTACGAGACCTACAACGCAAATATCTCAATTGTCCGATGCGACCACTACTCACAAGACTACTTTGTAAACAACATATATTCTGTATGACTTGCTCTATTCCTTCCTTCTCTTCTTGTCTGCTTTCAGTAATTCTTAAGCAAATGTTCACGATCATGTCAGGGTTCATGTGTTGTTCTTGTTTTAAGTATGGATAAAAGGAAAAATTTCAGCATATTACACGTTAATGCTCGCAGTCTTCAAAGAAATTATGAAAATATGCAAATATTGTTGTCTGCGATAAATATGAAGTTTTGAGTTATTAGTTTTACAGAAACATGGCTTAACAACAAATCTCCCCCTTTATATAACATTGATGGATATTCTGTTGTCCGTTCTGATAGAAAATGCGGACGAGGGGGCGGAGTTGCCCTGCTCTTATCACACTCGTGATCCTTTAAAGTAAGACCTGACTTGATGTATAACGGAAATGAGTTTGATTGCATGTGTGTTGAAATTGATATGTATAATAGAAGAAACATAATATTTTGTTTTGTATACTGTAGGCCCCCTTATACAGGTAGTAATTCATTTTTTGTATATTGGTAACTTTGGCTACCTTTAATTTATCTGGAAATATACCCTTCTCTATGGAAAAATTACATATATCACACAAAGGAGTTACAAAATAATATATTGACTTTTTTACAATCGAAGAATCAATATCATCATATCCAGGACTCTTATTTGTTTTCAATTCCCGCACAATCTTAACTATTTCGTCTATATGTATAGGCTGCAAGAAAAAAGAATGTGCAAATGATGTATGTGGCAAGAATTGCATAAAATTTGTTTCAGGTTCAGGTAAACTGTGTGCAAGTTTAGACCCTACATTACTAAAAAATATATTGAATGTATTGACAACAGTTTGAGGGTCAGATATAACTTCACCATCGTGTTCAATTTCTAAGTTTTGCACATCCGTCCTAGTTCTATTCAATACAGTATTTATCAATCGCCACGTACCTTTCATATCATTACGTACATTTTCAAACATATTACTATAATACTCTCTCTTACGTAAACGAATTGCACTGTTTACCATATTTCGATATTTAACATAAACTAATCTTCTATATGGAGTTGGACCTTTTATGTATTTTCTGTAAAGCATATTTTTCTTTCTGCATAATTTCTTTATGTCGTCAGTAAACCACGGATTCATATCACTTCTAGGGGGTCTTTTCTCTTTCAATGGAAAACACTGATTATATACATTGAGAAATTGTTGTATAAAAGAATCAAACATACCATCAACATCATTTTTAGCATACACTGTTTGCCAATTCGTATCAGTAAGCCTTGATTGAAATTCACGTATATTTTCCTTAGTTATCATTCTCTTATACTCTTTAGGCTTTACATTCAAACTTGGACAATTATGATGATCAACGATTGTAAAAATACCAAAATGATCACTCACATCAGCCACAAGAGTACCTATTTTCATTACATTTTTTGCATCATTTGTAAATATATTATCAATCAATGTTGCAGTATCTGCGATAATTCTGGTTGGTTTTAATATCAGTGGAAGAAGTGAAAAAGTAGCTAATAGATCAAAAAAATGGTTTCGATGTGAGTTACAAGAAGAGCTCAATAAATCAATATTAAAATCCCCGATCAAATAACATATTTTTCTTTCACGAGTTACCTTGGCAAGAAATGTCTCCAATAAGTGCATAAATTCAATTACACTTTGTCCTGGAGGTCTATAAACTACGGCAAGAACTGCATTTATATAATTGCACTGTATTTCGGCAACAATCGTTTCAATAATAATCATTTAAAATGTCTAGATCCTCCCGTCTCTTGTATCGAATACTACTCTGTATCATACATGCAACTCCTCCTCCTCGCTTGTTTTTCCTGCCTGTTCCTATAAATGTGTAGCCAGGTATTGTAATCGATTCATGATTGCACAGCCATGTCTCTGGTAATGCTATGAAAGAGAAAGAATTAGATATATTGGCAAGAACAGTGGTCAAATTGTCAAGACTTTTCTTAATACTTCGACAGTTGAAATGCACAATAGATAAAACTTTCGAATTACTTGCAAACACATCATTGACAGCGTTATCATACTCATGGGGCAAGATGTAGTTTACGTCCTCGATAAGGAGCTTATACCTGTCAAACATGGGATTTACATTTTCAAAACTTTCTTGCAAACAGTTAATACATTCTTGGTTATGATCATCAGAAATTTGCCTTCTACAAGTGACACATAAGTAACGATAAGTGAACATTAACATCAAACAAGTCTAAACATATATCCCGGGACTTAATCTGTACATGAGAAAAGTAATAACCACACAAATGATTAACAAAATAAGTGATGATTATGATATATAGACGAAACACTAACACATAAGAGGTATGTAAAGTGTCTTGAAAACCAGCGTCAAGCATTTGGGAAAAAAAGGAGAAAAAAAATTCATACAATCAAACAAAGTACTACTATTTAAAGTCAGATGTCCTTCCAAGGAAAATGTGACTACAATATGCTTTAGGTGACTATAGATAGATTGCGCATTATCACTTGTCACAGATCATGCTGCGCATATGTATCCTAAATTACAAAGACTTTATTTCTTTTTCATTATGGATCACTTTTGTCACCTTCTTGTTTCCTTTCAGCAGCACAATTATCCGGCCATCCTTACTCCAGGCATTTTCAACATTCTTGTTCGATCTTGCAGAATTCAAGAGTTCCTGATTCTTTTGCGTCAAATCCTCGACCAAGATCATCTTTTTTCCCTTTAGGTTCCTTCGGTGGGCAATTATCTCCTGTCTCTTCTTGTATGCCTTGAATTTCACTATGATTCCTCGAGGAGATTCTGTGCCGTCCTTTCGCATTTTCCGTGTCCCTACGCGGTGACTTCTCTCGATGTCTGACTCCTGCAGATCCACTCGCAAGATCTGTGTTTTCTCCTCCTTTCTCCGGGTAGCCAAACAGACGTAAACAGTTGCGCCTCGAGTACTGCTCTTGTTCATTCAGAGAATTGTTTACCCTCTGGAGGTTATTTTCTTGTCTCTCCAGCCTCTCTTTCAGACTCGCGATCTCCATGTCCTTTTTCTCGCTTGCAACTTGAAGATCATGTATGTTTTTGGTCTGTAGACTACAACTTTGATTCAATATTGTATGGTCGCTTTCGTGCTAGCTCCAGTGCATATCTGACCCCATTCCTTGTCATTTCTGACCCGGAACGGTGTGTGACCCCAACGGACCTAGTTCCGGGTCAGTTCTGACTCGGATGTTTTAAGAGTGTATAACATAGGCATGTATCCGACTTTACATGGTAGATAATGGTTAACAAATACAAAATTATACATGATGGATAACGGCAAAATACAAAGTTATGTCTGGAGAAAAAAAAAAGAATTGAGAGGTCCACTGAAAAGCATGCTTGTAAATTGTGAACCACTCAAAGGATTCTTGTGAACATATTTGTTTACAAAGACAGGACAGAACAAGACAGGAGAAACACAACGATATTACATGACTTGACAGAAGGGTATACCAATGAAAGTAATAAAGCACAAAAGAATAATGGAAAGAAACGAAAGAAAGAAAAAAGGAAATGAAAGGAAAAAGCCAACACGCTGAACATCGGGATCGGAAGAGGGAATTGAGGTTCTGCAGAGCTCGAGCAGCTGAGCAAAGTTTGTACAAATAAGATAATGTAAAAAATACACATGATGAATTCGATGATTGACCATGAAATAAGGTTCGTTATTCCGAAGGTTTGTATAATGCAATCCCCTCGAGTAGCTCGTTAGAGAAAATGTTTAGTTTGATTTGATTGATTATGTAGTCTTCACCCTGGATATATCAAGAACTTTATTGTCTTGTTTTTTTCCATCATGACCAACATTAATATCAAGATTTAGGATAAACGAACCTTAGGAATAGCGAACCTTTTTCATTTCCGAATTAGTTAACCTTTAGAATAACGAATCTCAAGCCATTTTTGGATTAATGAACCTCCGGAACAACGAACCTTATATCTCACTTTCGGAATTACCAACTTTCGGAACAGCGAAACTTCCGAGGAACGAGCCTTCGGAATAACGAACCTTATTTCATTTTTGGATTAAGGAATCTTCGGAATATAGCGAATCCTACAGGAAAAGCGAACATTCGAAATAAAGAGCCTTGGAGTAATGAACCTTTGTATTAATGAACCTTTGGAGTAACAAATAATCGTAACTATAGTGCTTTCAAACTAAACATGAAAGTAAAATCAACATTTTTTTATTGTTTTGGTATTACACAAAGTATGGCTGGTGTGGAGTGTATGTTGTGGAGTCGTGTATTTTTTGCACGTTGATACGAAGGGTTATTACGATATTATGCAAATGCGTATGACAGTAACGTATAAGCATTGTCAATCATAGTGAATTGTGAAATGATTAGCGTGTGAATGGGTGAATTCATCGCGGTTCATGTCTTATTTCATGGACGGCTGGCTAAACAAGTCAAATTCAATCGTGGTTCTCTAAAGGCAAGAATATTGTACTCATATTCGTCAACTCCCCGTTTCGCCGTTTCGTAATTTCGCCATTTTGTCTTTTCCGTGTTTTAAATCTATGTATGCGACTTCTGTTGTTGTTGTTGTTGTTGATGTTGTTGTTTTTGTTATCTATTCAAAATGCTGAACTTTGACGAAACCTAAAAAGGTTGAAATGTTGTACAACACATTCTTAAACAAAACTGATGAATAAATAATAGCCGCGATACGTTACAGTTGTGTCGATATTTATCTCAGTATCATTGTGTAACGTCCGATATGCTTACATCTCGAAACGTAATTGTATAGCTTATGATCGTTTGGTTTAATATATTTTTTTTTTGGAAAGAGAGGGACAGAGAGAACGAGAGGTAGAGAGAAAATTGTACAAGGTACAAGTACAGTACAAGCTTGTATGCACACGTATCTAGCGAAAACGGCGCCTGGGGCAAGCGCGAAAATTGCGCCCCTAATTTCTGAAAAAGTGTTAAACCCCATAAACCACCCCATCCCGGTAGGGACTCTAAACAAAGTCCACATGATAATTATGCTTTTTCAAGCACTTTAAAGGGGTCTTTTGAGGGTGATTTAAATGTAATGAATTTTGATTAATTTTGGCGAGCGAGCGCAGCGAGCGAGCCGAAAATTTTGGTCTTTCAGCTTACAAAACATGGAATTCTTTTCATTTTTTGCTAATCAAATCTTACAATTCCAATTAAGATATAGTGACGGCCTTTTAAATAACGATTTATACCAACAAACTGCATGAGGAATTTCAAAAGTACTCTAAATTAGTACGCGCGAGTTAGCCGAAATTTGTATATTTCCACGTCATCACCACGTTTTGTTCTTATCTCTTCTTTTTTTTTGATAAATTTTGGCCAGCGAGCGCAGCGAGCGAGCCGATTTTTTTTTTAGCTTACAAAACATGGAATTCTTGTCATTTTTTGCTTATTAAATCTTACAATTCTAATCAAGATATAGTGACGACCTTATAGATAACGATTTATACCAACAAACTGAGGACTTATGATATACTAGTACTCTAAATTAGTACGAGCGAGTGAGCCGATATTTGCATATTACCGCATCATTACGTTTTGTTCTTATCTTTTTTGATTTGTTTTTTTTTTGCGGCCCCCCCCCCCATATAAATTATGTTCGAAACCGTTGGCGTCCTCTCTTGATCCAATCGGCGATCGCTTCAGAACGAATGAAATTGCAGCCGCTGCTCCGTGTAACATTTTCCTGCTTAATATAAAATGACATGTGCGAACACAATGAACATTGTCATTTTGTGCGCTTCATCGTCACGTTTTGTTCTTATCTTCTTCTTTTCTTCTTTTTTTTTGGATAAATTTTAGCGAGCGAGTGCAGCGAGCGAGCCGAAAATTTTTGTATTTCAGCTTACAAAACATTGAATTCTTGTCATTTTTTGCTTATTTAATCTTACAATCCTAATCAAGATAATAGTGACGGCCTTATAGATAACGATTTATACCAACAAACTGTGGACTTGAAAAAAATACTCTAAATTGTACGAGCGAGTGAGCCGAAATTTGCATATTTCCTTGTCATCATTACGTTTTGTTCTTATCTTGCTTGATTTTTTTTGCGCCCCCTCCCCCCCCCCCCCCCCGTATGTTCGAAACCGTTGGCGCATTCTTTTGATCCAATTGGCGATCGCTTCAGAACGAAAGAAATTGCAGCCGCTGCTCCGTGAAACATTTTGCTTGCTAAATATAAACTGACATGTGTGAACACAAACATTGTCATTTTGTCCGCGTCATCATCACGTTTTGTTCTTACCTTCTTCAAATTTTGGCGAGCGAACGCAGCGAGCGAGCCGAAAATTTTTGTATTTCAGCTGACAGAACATGGAATTCTTGTGTAAACACAATAAACATTGTCATTTTGTCCGCGTCATCATCATGTTTTGTTTTTATCTTGTTTGATTTGTTTTTCTGCTCCCCCCCCCCCCCACCATTCTCTTCCCCCCCCCCCCCCCCCCTTTCCGGGCGAGTTTTTTTTTTCTCTCCTTCTTTTCTTTTTTCTTTTTTCTTCTTCTGCGTTTTTTTCTTTTTCTTCTTCTTTTTTTTCGTTTTTTTTCTTCGTTTTTTGCGCCCCCAAGGAGTGGCGCCCGGGGCACGTGTCCCCCTTGCCCCACCCCCCCCCCCCCCTAGATACGCCACTGCAGTGTGATGTAAAATGCTGTTGTGAAATATCTTTTTGTACATCAAAAGGATTACACGATATTACAAGATACGTTGTAATAAACTGTAGAAGCTACGTGCGACTTCCCTTGTAAAAGAGTAAGAGATTTATCATGAACATGGGAAAAATTAATATCGAAACGTAGATTACACCAATTGTTTACTTCCTTGGGTTTTTTTTTTTTCTCGCGTATTCTGTTTTCAATGCTATTAGTTCTTAGATTTCCGTATCATCCGAAAGCGCCACTTCCACACTATGCGTATAGGATTCATTGGTTTCATGCAAAATGCCTTGACCACGAAAGAGAACTCACACGTCTTAGTCGTATCTTTATGAGCACTCGTTCATGCATCATAATACAGCACCTTGGAACTCTATTGCTCATTGGGCACTCAATCATTATCTTACTATCAACTTGTTTACTCATTTACACATAATTATGCCTGTAACGATATCACATTTCCGTAGTATCGTGCAAAACATACGACTCCGCAATATTATCGCACAAAACACTACAATCTGTTACTTCGCACTTGTAAATAATGCAAATGAGTTTGTGTGTCTACATGTTTGCTTTTCCAACATTGTGTAGAAAACTGACTTAAATCTCGTACGATGAAACGATGAACACGATGAAGTAATGAAATGATGAAACGACGAAATGATTACACGATGAAATGATAAAATGATAAAGCGATAAAGTGATGAAACGATGAAATGATGAAAAGAGGAATATTACTGTCCTAATTCATTCTGACTTTTGATGCCAGGTACTCACACCGTAATGATATTACGTCATGCAAAGTCATATAAGATTTCCATGATATCTGCAAACGCGCACAGCTCCACCACACCATAAACTCCACATAGGCCTTGCCCCGAAGTTCATTAGATGTCAAGGTAAAAACATTCATGCATCATACAGCATCTCTGGAACTCCACTGTTCCACGACTCCGCTACTCGGCGGGTACGTGATAATTATTTTATGATCCTACATCGTGTTTACACATAATAATGTAATGATATCAAATTTCCGTATGTATTATCGTGCAAACATGCGACTCTACAATCTAACTCCACCATTACCATTAATTCACGTCAGGAGTCTCCCTCTCCACAGCTCCACAATTCCCTACTGATGATGCCTAATCTTACAATCATACATATCACATATGTATTTGCATATACATATTCATACTTCTCAGCTCATTCAAATTCATACGCTAGGTCATCTTGGAGCTCCGCTGCTCCATGCATAATTTGCTATTGGTAATGTTTAATCTTATATACGTTACTGTCATATACGCATTTAAATACTCGTATCAACTATCCGTATCATCGTGTAAAAGTATACGACTCAATGACAACATACACTCCACACTATATAGCCATGCATAATCCATTTCAGCAGCAACAACAACAAAAAAGTCTAACTCTCCATAGCTCCACAATTCACTATCAAAAGTGCTTAATCCCATACGTTACTGTCATGCCTATTCACACGCTAATCATCTCCAGGTCATACATTACATCATATACACATTTGCACATACATCATGTACTGATATCAAATACCCTTCCATATCGTGCAAAATCACACGACTTCACATCATACACTCCACACAAGCCATACAATCGGTTACAAATTTAAAGTCACTCTCCACAGCTTCACAGCTCAAACATAATTCATAATATTGACATATATGCATATTCATACATATTCATGAATTAAGCTCATAAATAATAAATATTGATAATGCTTATTTCTTCGTATGTATACTGTCATATGCATTTGTATAATTATATTCGCATCGACCTTACGTGCAATATACACAACCCCACATGCGCTCCATACAAGCCATACAATCCGTTGCAAGAGTCACTCTCCACATCTCCACAGATCCATAGCTCCACAGCTTATACATAATTCATACAATGTTAACATAAATGCATATTAATACATATTCATGAAATCCACTCATTAATATTCATATGCTAGGTCATCTTGGAGCTCTACAATTCACTACTGATAATGCTTAATTCGTTATACGTTGCTGTCATACGCATTTGCATAATACCGTAATAATTGTATGGTATAACGTGCAAAAATACACGACTCCATAACATACATTAAACACTAGTCATACAATCCGTTGCAAGAGTTACTCTCCACAGCTCTTCAGCTCATACATAATTTATATAGGGCCTATATTTACATAAATACTCTCTAAAAAAAAATCGAGTGAAAATTTTCACTCTAAAAAGAGTGAATACAAAAAGAGTGAATTTCGAGTGAAATTGGAGTGAATTTTGAGTGAAAATGCTCATTTTCACTCATTTTGGAGTGACGTCAGGGATCACTCCAAGTTTCATCCCAATCCGTTAACTACTTTTTGAGTTATTTTGCACACGGACAAACTAACGAACTAACTAACGCACAAACCAACGGTAACGAAAACATAATAGTGGGGGCGCAAGGGATTTTTGGTTCAAAATTTTCCGAAAGCACCAAAATTTGGCACACATGTAGCCCAAACCATACTATTTCGATTTTTGATGGGCGCCAAGAAGGGCGCCCTCTGGGGCGGCCATATTGGCAAAAATCCAACATGGCCGCCATATAGGTTTAAAGGCCACTTGCATTTGAAAACATAAAAGGGTTACAGTCATTTAAAAAGTCAGGTTGAGAGGTTTTCTGGGTCAAGGAATTCGAATCTGAAGTTGTTTTTATGGTCTGAAGTCATTTTTTTTCTTGTAAAGGTCATCTTAAGGTCATTTAGGGGTCAATCCATTGTATTCATAACAGTTTATTGAAAAAAATGGCTTGCCCGTGGTCAATATTCCAGGAATGCCAGCCTTAGTAATAGAATTGCATTTGTCGACGGCTGATAAAAGGCGTATTTCTTGTGAAGGGCGCCCTCCGGGGCGGCATATTTGCAAAAATCCAATGCGGTCACCTACGTTTAAAGGCCAGTATAACAATTAAAAACCTTTAAAGTGTTACAATAATTTGAAAAGTCAGCTTTAGAGGTTTTATGGGTCAAGGAATTCGATTCTGAAGTTGTTTTTATGGTCTGATGTCAATTTTTCCTTATAAGGTCTCCCTAAAGGTCATTTGGGGTCAAACCATTATATTCACAATAGGTAATTTAGAAAATGCCTTGCCTATAGTCAATATAGGAGGAATGCCAGCCCTTCTAATAGAATTGCAGTTGTTGAGGGCTGTGGGAGAGGGAGAGGTGGGCTTTCTCACGAGTAACATCAATATGCATGCTTTCGTGTTATTAAAGATTTCAAACACTAGGTATACACTCATGAAGTATAATAGCAACCCCTTTGTGAGAGTAATTAGGGTTAGCCCTATAAAGCCCAAGGGGGGGGGGGGGCACATTGTGCCCCCCCTACCAGATTTTCCTTTACCACTCCTTCGCCCTTAATCCGATTTCACCCAAATTTGGTGACTTTTCCTAAAATCTTATTGCGAACATTTTGATATATAATTTAGTTATATTTGATGTTGCTGGTTGCCATGGCAACCACAAACTGACAACCATGTCAGTCAGATTTTGCATCTTTTTTCTGTTCCCATTTCATTAAACAGCATTACAGTGTATGAAATGGGTGTTTCTTGGCTGATATTTGCTGAAGGAGCAAAATTTTAAGTAATTATGGTCCTGGAAAGTTTTTCTTATTATTTTCTTTGTTTTTATGTGACAAAGGCATAAAACAATAGATATAATAGAGATAATTGAAAACAATAATATTTTCTAAAGATTGCCCTTCTATTTTGTGTTATTTTGATTCCTTCACCCAAGTTATGCCTCTAATATCATTAGTTTATCATATTATCAATTTGCAATCTCAAAGTTCCACTATTATGCCAATATGAAATGTCATAACTATACATGTACCAATCCCAAACATTTCATCTCAGGTCTCATTATGTATTTCTATATGCTGATATGAATAGCGCCCCCATGTGGTGACCTTGAGAAATTTCAATCATAACAAATAATAAGATTCTACTTGCTTATCATTTGTGGCAAATATGAAAATGATTGATCTATATTAAAGACATATGGCCTATATATAATGGCGATAAAGAAATTATACAGAAAAAATCATGTTTTAAGCATATTTCCTATGTATTTCTTTATATTTTGGTAAATAGCGCCCTCCATGGGTGACCTTGAGAAAATTCAAATGTATGGTCATGTAGAGTATGAGTTACTCTACCCATGTGCCAAATATTTTGAAGACTTGGTAACCTTTCAATTTCATTTTTAATGATTACTTACGGTAATTTTTTTTCTGCATCATTTCAATTATGGCCTGTTATAATATGGCTACACAAGCTTTTAAGTGAGGTTCTGTCCAAAGCTATGGAATATCATAGTTCATGTCACAATCATTCCATTAATTATTTTTACATTATAGGCGCTAAGAGGAAATGTCCTCACCGACTGGTCATATTTGCGGAATTCTTATTTGCATTTGCTTTAATGACAGCGAAAAGAGCTAGTTAGAATTATGGGTAATGCCCTTTCAAAAAGTTTTCAAGATTTGATTATTGGATTATTATTTTCATCTTCATTTGCAAGGAATGCAATAAAAACGTATATGAGAAATAGAATCTTATTGCTACCTAATATATTAGCTTAGCAATAAGGGGGGGGGGGGGTACTCTCAATATTACCAGCGTCCTTGACGTTGTCACTAAAAAGAGAGGTGTTTTGATTTCTCTGTTGCAGTTCAGGGATCCTCAGTTATAATAGATATTCATAATTCAGATTTAAATTCAATGGAATAATAATTATGAAGATCACTCCTAATCTAGATGAAAATAGATAAAAATCTGTCGTGTATAAAAGAGTTTTTAGTACATCAGGTTGGCATCAATTTGCTATTTTCGAACTTGTGTTAGAAAGTTCGATTCTAAAGTCCTTATAGGAAATGTTATGCGCCTCCACAGCTAAAATTCTATGCCGTTCAGAGAACATGACGGTACTGGTGACGCCATGTAGGGAACAAGCATAATTATAATTTTATATTTCACAGGTGCCACAGTGGACGCAAATTGGTATGATATCACTAGACTTTATAAGTTGTATCTCGTTGGTCTGAAGACTATAGGTTGCAACTCTACTCTCCGCAACATCTCTACGACGCACGTCTCCTGGAGACGAGCCCAATCTCCAGGATTCGCAGGAGAATCGGACATTTTCGATTTTTGCAGAGACTATTTCCGTCTTCCAGCTTGTCTCCGAGACGTCTCTGGGAAGTCTCCATCACTGTGGCCATGTCGTGGGGACTAAATTTGTCTGCAACATCTTCGAGATGTCCCCGCATCTTGTGGAGACCGTAATAACATAATGGCGACGAAAGGGAGAAGTTGCTGAGAAAAGACATCTCTGATAAGTCCCTGCGACTGCAAAAGCCGTGCCAACACCCCCGTGACTTCCAAGCAAATAAGTTGTCCCTTTGTTTGAAGACGTCTTGGACGTCGCCCTAGAAATCGCGTTAGTTGTGACTGCGAAAATATTTCTTCTAGACGCTGGCATTGCGACAATGTCTTCCTCCCGTCAGATAGGCTCTCAATCCCCCCTCCCCCCCCCCCCCCCCACTTTAAGTTTGCAGCAATATCAAACTACTGACCATGGCTCGTCTGACACCTGCTCTACATTGTGCATTTTCACCTTCATTCATTCATTCATTCATTCATTTCATTATTTTTTTTCCATTTCCATGTTTTCCACCTCCCAATGCATGCCTTGAAACAGCTGTGGTGCAGAAGAATGAAATTTGGTACTGAAGCATTGCGGAGAGTGGCTGATAGTACTAGTAATTGCCATGTACCTGTGCAATCTTTCCTCCAACTCTACTCCCTGAAGTCAGGGATCACATCATGACCCACGCTGTCATGATTCCAGTAGAAACTCACTTGCAGCAGCACTCATCTTCAAAATGTTGATACAGCGTCGCTTGAGCAGATAGGGTGGTTTCTGATGATCTGCTCCCACGTTATGACGAGATGATGCCTACCCTCGTTGACGCTGGCTGCCCCATAAACCTTGTTGCTCATCAGTCCTTGCTGGACATGAGCACGATTATTAAAGTAGTTAATGTGTCAGTGCGTTCTGGTTTGCTGACCCATATTACTTATAGGCATTTTCCATGCCACATCAAAGCAAGTCTGAAGTAATGTCGCATCCTGTCAGTGCCTGATGTTGGGCTCTGGAAGAGAGGTACGCTGTACAGGAAAGAGCTGAAAAGGCCTTTATCTTTTCAATACCACGACCCACCCGTAACTCCCTCAGATCAAAGGGATTAAAAAAAAGCACACTATATACCGAAATGTGATGTTATGCTCATCCGTGCGATTGTATACTGTTTTCAGAAAATGCTTTCAGAAGACATTATGTCATCCTTTGTAAGGATATCTTTGCGTAGATCGCACCTAAGTTGTTGGAAAGCTGAAGGGTTGTGAGATCACAATTCCTGTTGGATATTTCAGTCTCGAATCAGGTGCTCAGGATGAGTTATCCGTCCCATTTGTTCTTGGATATCTGTGCGCTGATAAATGAGGGCAGTTCTTTATTTTTCAATCTTAATTTTCAGGAAGCCGCTATGCTCTTCCAATCATAATTTGAGATTTGAGTGGTGCCATCACCATCACTTGTCAGAGGACTGCACAGTGTTGCAGCGCAAAAATGTTAAGATTATTTTCTTCAGGATCAGTATCCCATAGAACATCAATAGGTGTTCAGTTTCCCTAGTCATTTGCCCTTTCAGTAAAGAAACGGTTTCGTTTGATAAAACGAGAATAAAAAAAGATTAAAAACCTTCAGCTGAATTGTCTTCACCTACTCTTGTAAGATACTGCCATTAAAGGACTTTAATGATCGAATTTAGTTAACTGCCCCTAGAATACTGGTCTGACCTGGATTGAGGAGCTCGATTCCCTGGAAGCTTCGGCCATTGCTTCCTTCACTGAAGAAGCAGACGCTGTCTTGTCAAGTGAGAGCAGGCATACACCAATTTCACCAGGAGGAGAATCATATCGCTTGCCAGCTGGAAAGTTATATAATTGACCATGAAAGGTGACGAGGTGGCTCAGTCGGTAGCGTATGGCTTGCGGTCTAAAGACTTGTGTTCCAGCGCGGGTTCCGGAATCCCACTTATCTCAAGTCTAGCTTAGCAATGGTGTGTGTTGTCATACCGTCCCCTCTAGTAGAGGCACAACACGTTACACCTCATCACTTGGATATAAAAAGGGGAAGTCCCTTGTTAGTCTGGTAGGAATGGGGGGTCCCCATGCACCCCCCGAACACATTTTTTTAACTTACTTTTTTGTAACCCTTAGGGTGTCTAGTTAGTGAATTGTTTTGTTCCCAAGAAAAAATCGTGTCCCATGGGGGTCATTGGCGGCCATCTTGGCAGCCATCTTGGATTTTCAGGGAAAATCGTTATTTTCTATAACTTTTGAACTACACAGCATAAAATTATAAATAAAGCATTTCTTCAGGGTAAACGTGACACGAGGAATCGATTGCAATGGTTATTTACATGATAAAAGCAAGTTTGAAACAAGAAAATCCTAAAAATATGCAAATTTTGGTGTCATTTTCACCTAAAAATACCCAAATAGTTTAACTTTTGAATTACACAACAAACAGGGACAAATAAAACAGTACTTCAGAGTTGATACGACATGAGGAATAGTTTGAAATAGTTATTTACATGATTAAAGCAAGTTCCATACAAGACAAGTCCAAAAATGCGAGGAAAACCAGTGTCGTTTACTCTAGAAATATTCCAAAATTGTCCTTATACATGTAAATGACAATCTCATACCTTCTAAGAGTAACTAACCACTTTTTCTTAACAGTCTGGTAGAAATAGGGGGAGGGGGGTCCCGTGCACCCTTCTTTTTCTATCCCTTAGGGTGTCTATTTCATGATTTTTTATTAGTTTCCAAGTAAAATCGTGTCACATGGGAGTCATTGGCGGCCATCTTGGATTTGCAAGGAAAATCATTAATTTCTATAACTTTTGAACTTTCAAACATACAAGGAAAAATAAAACATTTCTTCAGGGTAAATGTGACATGAGGAATCGATTGAGATGGTTATTTACACCATTAAAAAACGTCTGATACAAGGAAAGTCCAAATATGAAAAATTCTGTATCGGTTACACCGAAAAGTACCCAAATAGTTCAACTTTTGAACTATACACAACATACCGGGACAAATAAAACATTTCTTCAGACGAAACACAGCATGAGGAATCAATTGAGATTGTCATTTACATGATGAAAGCAAGTTTGATACAAGAAATGTCACAAAAATGAAAAATTAAGTGCTGTTACTCTGGAAATGGCCCAAATATTTCATGCTACATACATGGCAAATTGCATACCTCACAAAAGTGACTAACAACTTTGTCTTTAGATCATTGCCCAAATAGGCCTTTTTTGTTTGGTATCAAAAATAGAATCTGAAGAGAAAATTAATTTCAAGCATTGTCACCCCTCACTTGGTGAAATCGAATAAGAATGTAAGCACTATGGTAATTCATATGCAAATACCCTTGAAATAAGTGGTCAAAGGAGGTGACACATGATAATAATGTTGATCACAGCATGTGAAAGTGACTAATGGACAAAGATAAAACTTGATCTGAAATGTAACACTCTTTGCGCATTCAATTTCGTTTCATTTTGTATTTAAAAAGAGTTTGAGTTGGGATATTTTCAAGGAAACAATCACTGTGCCAAAATATTGAGCCGATTTAAAAAATTTAGATGCCAAAATGTTTCCATCGATTAGTGTTTTCCTGAACACAGTCACGTGATGGAGGTACATTCGTTATGTTTGCCCATGGGCGAACATTCTTGTAATGTTCTCCCATGGGAAAACATGTTCACGTAACAACTGACAGAATTAAGGCCTAGGACCGCACCGGAATTATAACCTCCCTTAATTGCATTTCAAGTATGTTTCCTCCGCCGCCAGTCATCATCTATTATATTTTAACATCTCTGACGTGTGTATATGCTTTTCATGAAGCATACGGAATTAACGTATATTGAAATAATGCCTCTGGCACCACTTCGTGGCGGAGGCATAAAAATAAAGTAACACAATATGACTTCACTTTTCTAAAAGTATTCTGAATTGTCATTCTGTGTAACTGTACAAACACAGAAGCGGCTATGCGATATATCAGCTTTCCATTTCACACTTCTTTAATGTCTAGTCATCATCAAAACGATCTTTGTAATCAATGTCTGGCTCCTCTTCTTCATCCTCCTTCATCTCCTTAGTAATTTTCTGAAGCAAGTCAACGAGGGAAGTCGGAAAGATAGGGCCACTTGACCACACTGGCTCCATCATAACAAAGGCTATCTTCTGCCATCCTTGTCCAGGTTCAAATGGGTCATATACAGAGCATCAGAAGATTGGTTGGTCAGCTCTCTTTAAGATGGCAAGGCGATGGGTCACACATTTAATGTGTGGGATAAGGTTGTCTCTACAAGGTGTATATGAGCATGAAGAAATCCACATCATAGTTAGTTGTCGTTATTTGTTCGCCCTCTCCCATCATCTGCTTTGGATGATGCTGCTGTAAATAGACTTCTCCGGCTCTTATGGTCACACATTAGGCATGTGAATGCTCCAATGTCTTCTGTCACCTCTTACTGGCTCTACAGACCATCCATCACCAAGATTTATGTGGGGGACATAAAACACTGGTACATTTTAAAGTCATGTTCTAAGATTTCAGCAGTGTTCATTAGTATGTAATATTGAACAATTTACCACATTTCAGTAAAATATTGCTGAAATTACAATATCAGAATACTCTCACTTGAATGCTGTTTGATACATGGTGTGGCTTTGTAGATTCTTTAGGGGTCCGACTTTGCCCCTACTCTTAGAGGCACTTGTTACATCTTCCTCTGTAAACACATGTAGTCCAAGTATTGTGGTACAGTAGCCAGCTCTCTTTGATTCTGTATGCCAGTTCACCAACATTCACACTTACCACAATCTGGCAATGCTCGACAGTCCATTTATCACGGAAGATAGTGAGGGTGACGGAGTAAGCATGGTGCAAGAAGATCAAGAAAATGTCTGTGTCTGGTGTCCTTACCACAGCTGCTTTGTACCCAACCTTAATAGTGGAATACTCGAGGCAGAGCGCTACCCTGGTGTCCTTCTCCTGGTTACAGCAGCTCATGGATAGAGCTTATTGTCTCGTGGGATGAATAATTGAGAGAACAAAAAGAATGTAATAGGAATCACTTAAGCTTCAGAGAATGCGATTTCTGTTACATTCCTTTTGTTTACACAATGATGTGTTCCAGGAGACAATGGTGCAATATCCATGAGTGACTGTCTAACCAGTATAATGAGACGGACACCACAGTGACGGTCGTGATCTACCTCAAGTGCGCTGCTAAGCTTGGGTATAAACAGGGTAGCTTTGGTGAGGAATCCAGACACACATTTTCTTGATCCCCGTGGTCCATGCTTAATCCATTCTACAATGTAGTATCTTACTTAATAAATGGACTGTCGCGTATTGCCAGGTTGTGAATGTCAATTAACTTGCATATAGAGTTAACGGGAGTTCATTACTGTACCAAAATACTTGGACTGTATGTGTTTACCGGGGAAGATGTAACAATTAAAGTGCCTTCATAGGTTGGGAAAAGTTAGACCCCTAAAGAATCTACAAAGCCACCCCACATGCCACATAGCATTTAGGTTGGGAAAAGTTGGACCCCTGAAGAATCTACAAAGCCACCCCACATGCCACATAGCATTTAGGTTGGGAAAAGTTGGACCCCTAAAGAATCTACAAAGCCACCCCACATGCCACATAGCATTCAGGTGAGAGTTGTTTGATATCATGATTTCAGAAGTATATTGAAATCTGATAAGTTGCTCAGTATTATACTATAATAAACACTACTGAAATCTTAGAATATGACTTTACAGTATGCCAAGTTGAGTGTTTTTCCTCATAAATCTTGGTGTTGGGTGGTCTGTGCAGCCAGAGGTGGCAGATGACATTGAAGCAATCACATGCCCAAAATGTACAGCAAGGCCAGGGAGAAGTCTATTATAATGGCGTTCGCAGCATCATGCTGAAACAGATGACCAAACCAAGGTGGATTTCTCCTTGCTTCCACCTGGCAGAGGCAACCTTATTTCACACTTTCAATGTCTGAACCACGTGTACCACCTTGCCATCTTCAAGCGATCTGTCTAGCCAATCTTCTGGTGCGCTACCTCTTTGATCCTTGACAAAGGTGGCAGAAGACAGCCTTCGTTATCATGGATCCGATGTGATCAAGCGGCCCTATCCTTCCCACTTCCCTCATTGACTTGCTTCACAAAGTTACTGCGTAGATGGAGGAGGATGAAGAGGAGGAGCCAGACATCGATTACAATGATCGTTTTGATGATGACTGGAAATTACAGAAGTGTAAAACCAAAAGCTAACATATCACTTACCACATCTGTGGTTTGTATGATTGCACAGGATGAGAATTCAGAATACTTTAGACAAAGTAAAGTCATATTGTGTTACTTTTTTCGATATACGTTAATTCCATACTTTATATATAAATATATACATATATATATATATATATATATATATATATATAGAGAGAGAGAGAGAGAGGGGGGGGGGGAGTGGATTTCTGGCTGTCAAGTGAAATTCATATGTTTATTTTCAAACAGGAAGGCTTTAAACAAATACGTTTGAATGAACCATTGTCAACTTAATCAGTGTTAATCTTAAATACGTTTTAATGATAACATTCCGGCACCTAAATTGGTGAAACCGACAGAGCATTTTGGCACAGTGATTTCTTTTATGAAAATACCATTACTAAAACTCTTCAAATATAAAATTAGATGAAATAGAAGA